>NC_042986.1:26044818-26129818 GCF_901001165.1 Salmo trutta
CTTGCTTTTTTCGTGATTCCTAAATGTTACATGATTCTCTCAATTAAGCCATACTCAGATCTCTCCCTGATTGTCAGAAACAGTGTGTTTGTTAACTATTTCTCTATATTTATGTGCTGTTGGGCATACTAAAGCATTGATAATAGTTACACTTCTGTGTGTGAGTTTGAAGGGGGAAAGGTAAGGGGAGAAAGGTATTTTGGGTCCCCCCTTATCAATTGCAGACTTTCCTAGGGAGAGCATATTTTAGCGAGAGCACAGTTTAAGCATCAGCTGTCAGAGCAGCTTACCGATCACTGCACCTGTACACAGCCCATCTGTAAATAGCCCACCCAACTACCTCATCCCCATATTGTTATTTATTTTTGCTCTTTTGCACCCCAGTGTCTCTACTTGCATATCATCATCTGCACATCTATCGCTCCAGTGTTAATGCTAAATTGTAATTATTTCACCACTATGGCCTATTTATTGCCTTACCTCCCTGATCTTACTACATTTGCACACACTGAATATAGATTTTTCTATTGTGTTATTGACTGTACGTTTGTTTAACCCATGTGTTACTCTGTGTTGTTTTTGTCGCACTGCTTTGCTTTATCTTGGCCAGGTCGCAGTTGAGAACTTCTTCTGTTGGTTGAAAATTTTTTTGTTGAAGCGAGTTTCATTCTACTTCCTGATTATGTCTCTCTCCTGTGATAAGCAGTCTCATTAAGACAGTGGTTTCTCTGTGGGCTCACAGTGATTTGAGGAGATTTCTCTGGCCCGCTGTGTTCCCCCTCTCTTTTGAAGCCTGGATATTGATAAGCCCTCTGAATGAGGGCATGATAAGACCCCTCTTTGGCTGCTGCTGGAAATTAGCCAGTTTCACATGTAGAGATATCATGTTGGGCAATGAAGGCAATGCCTTTCCTCCAGAATGTGTCGGATGGATGTCTTCGTGAAAGGATTTGATGAAGTGTTTGAGGTTAGCTGTTAGTACTCAATGTTTTTCTGTTGTTCTCTCTCTGTCAATCTTTCTCAGATCTCTCTTGTGCAATTTCATCCAACTGTTCGGTGTTCCTTTCTCAAGCTCTGTTTTCCACATCCCTCTGCAAAGTATGAGATAGACGTGCACAAACACATCTGCACCTGCACACACACACACACACACACACACACACACACACACACACACACACACACACACACACACACACACACACACACACACACACACACACACACACACACACACACACACACACCCTCCCCATCAGCTACAATGGGAATTGATTTAGAGTGATCCCGTGTGCTCTGTAGAGAGGCAGACCAATGACTGGTCAGTGACTTTCCTCTGTAGTTGGATGCTATAGGTGATTGTGAGGATGGAGAAAGACATTCTGTCTCATCCAATTGATCCCCGAACACAGCTCAGAATGGATGTCGATGAAAGGAAAGTGCAGTCACAATGCTCCTGTCCTCATTAAAAGCTTGGTGTCGCTTCATATGGCCCTGGACACAAAAAGTTCAGAATCTCACTTTAGCCTTCAAACTTAACTTTTAAACATTATTTCTGCTTCACCTTTTTTTGTACAATGTACAATGGTAAGCTGACCTGGATTTACTGTGAATGGCAAAAAAATAAAATAATTAAATTACTGGATTAAGTGCAGTAAAATTGCTGGCAGAAAGACATCTTGTATTGTAAGTAAGCCTTTCAGTGACCAACTTTTATATTTTGCTCACAAAGCCAAAGTTTTGGTTTAGTAACCCTCTACTCTGACACTACTGTACTCAAGCTTCTCTCTCTAGTTTCCTCTCAGGTCTTTGTTCATATGTGTGCAGTTCAGTGCACCACAGTGGGTAGCAGCACAGTGTACTTCTGTACAAATAACAGAATGTGAAGGTCTTCTGCCTTTTCTCCCTGGTGGCCTGTACAGCAACACAAAGCAGTCTGAAGAAGCCTTTGGACAAGAGTTTTATAAGTCACACAGCTCAGCGTAATCTGATCCACCTCCCCTGACTACGCCAAGCGCTTCTGTTATGTTCAAATAAAGTCCATCCTCCCTGAGACGACGGATATCTCATTCCATCGCGTTCCATCTCTCCACTTCTGCTCCACTGAGACGAGACTGAAGAGAACTGCTGCAAAACAAAAAATAGAGGGGGGAAAGTGTATGAATGATTGAAGACCCAGTACAGTCAAAAACAAGATTTTCCTGTGTTTTATATATATTTCCACACTATGAGGTTGGAATAATACTGTGAAATTATAAAAATGATAACAATGCCATTTTATTGTATGAGCTGTTTGAAAGGACTGCCTGAAATGTCAACCTGTTTTGGTGGGATGGAGTTGTGACATCACCAGATGGTAAGTTAGTTAATAGTCTAAACCTCTCTGCCAATAACAGCTAGTGTTCAGTTTTCCCCTCCCCACTCAGACCACTCCCAGACAGTCCTAGTAAAATATCCTACTCTTACCCTAACCTTAACCATTTTAAATATCAACTTCATTGGGGTAGGGATATCCCAAGGATCTCGCATAGCATGGACCTTAGCAAAATTATTGCATGAGAAATTGCTCTCTGCTAAGAAGCTGTTTTTGTTTATTTTTTTACATTTTACTTGAAAACAATCACACGAAGGTTTTTAATTGTTACCCAAAAAAGATGTGCAATTCAGATAAAAACAGCTGCATTGGACTTTTAAGACTATCTGAAGTTTTTGGGACACTGTCAGAGGACTCTCTCTCTCTCTCTCTCTCTCTCTCTCTCTCTCTCTCTCTCGTCATAGGAGACACTGCTGGGATGGTGACAGCGTTCCCTGCGACTTTGCTTCCGTTACATCTACTCTGTCCTCTCAGTTTCCCTTGGTGACATGGACTATGGAGTGGCTGCCAAACGGTGTGGGATCCATAAATGGATCCATGCACCGGTGGTGATTGATCAGCAAACTGACTGCGAGTCTGGGGAGCTGCAGATGAGAGAATGGGGAAGAGAGGGGGTTTTGATTGTATTCTGTCCTGTGGGCTACAGTGTGAGACATGACTGTCACTGTGAATAGAAAGGGTGTTCCTGCAGTCCAGCGGGGAAGGGAAGACCACACACTGGCAGTTCTCTTCGGGTGAACCACACACTTGATAACATACATCCACTGCTGCTCAAACCCTCTAGATTAGACCAAGAGATTGCACTTCAAACCACAAATGTACTGTTAGACAACATGGAATTTAGGAGTATAAACATTGTCATTTTCTACTTTCACTGTTGTGTGCCAGTCTCTTCTTTACACCTTTAAACGTGTACACTCCTACTCCAGTACAGATCCTAGGCCAGGCAGGAACACAGTGTATCTGGGCATGTTGATACTGATTCTCATTCTTGAGTTTCTCTCTTTCAGTGAGAGAGACAGCAAAAGAGTGAAAGAGAGGAAGATAGGGGAGCTCTTATCTATCTGTCCAGTCTGATCCAGCTTGTCTGCTCTCTAATTGCAAGTGAGGCCATTAACGAGGCAGAGACAGATGCATACCCGATGAATCTCACCTCACATATTCACAGTAGGGAGGCAGGGAGAATATCTCTCCTCCTCAGCGCAGATAAAACGGATAAAACAGATATAACAGGTGCACTTAGACGATCGCTTCATTACAGGAAGCGCCCTCTCACTACCCATTTGAGTTTCGGCGCGGTAATACACTACATTACTATCCATTTAAGCTGCGCTGTAATGATAAGGGCTTACCTTTTAGTCCTTGCTGACTGGCACCAGAGAGGTTATTTAGCATAAGGAAAATGAATACTGATTTTAATGTATTAACTTATACA
Organism: Salmo trutta; assembly: GCF_901001165.1. Classification (NCBI taxonomy): domain Eukaryota; kingdom Metazoa; phylum Chordata; class Actinopteri; order Salmoniformes; family Salmonidae; genus Salmo; species Salmo trutta. The sequence goes on from NC_042986.1 coordinate 26,048,628, forward strand.
TAGAAGCTTGTGGGGCTCTGGCTCTTATGCCTCTCATGATATGACTTCTCAAAGCATCAGTCAAAGATGATACTTTGCTTGAATGATTCAATTGGGGGAGTGATATGTCAGTTTCCTAATTGGAAATTGATGTGAAAATATGTGCATCTTCCCTGATATTTCACTTCCCTTTGCTCTGTCCTCTGGGGTGTTGGTTGGCCTTAGAAAAGCCAGTATCTTATTTGATTGCCTGTGTAATTGAGTAATTGATTGGTTCATAGACTAACCTCACACAATACCCTTCCCTTTGATCTTTCACCTCTCTGTGTTGCCTTAGTTGGCCCCTGTGTAACCCCTCTGATCGACACCCCTATCTTGGCTCCATGGTTACAAACCATTTTCCCTGCACTGCCATGTTCTCTTGGGCCATGTGTTCTTAGTAAATTCTGAATTATTTAAAACTCAGGGATTTTGTTTACTTATGATTATGATAATAATGTCTCATTCATTCTGCCCTCACCTCCCAAAGGTATTCAAATGCTTGATTGTAAGGGAAATTGAAATGCTTAAAGTTGAATCCTTAATACTGAAACTGCCACGTCCATCTGGGATATAACAACGAACATCGTTTTTTTCCCCTCGGACATCATGGCATGTGCGACAGAAGATCACAATATATACTCAAATTACTTTTTACCATGCTGCGCATAGCTCCTCAGCTCGTCAACAAAAACAATAACAACAGTGGTGGGGTGGACAGTGGAGCTGTTTCCCCCTACTGCAGATCCCATCTTCAAGTCTGTCTGTTACAGAAAAACACTACCTCCCCACATCCCTTAACCACATTGCATTAGGGACCACAGTCAAAAGCAGACTCTGTATCTGGCTTCCACATCTTTAAAGATCATCCTCACAGGATTGCCCACACTTTTGTCTCTGAACGCTTTGCATGTTTCCATCAAGTCTCTGCCCCCATGCTCACTCTCTACTATTCCTCATTCCTTCCCACTCTTGGATCAAAATCACTGCATACAACACATCAACAACCTTCACTCCCCTCCCTACTCCCTCTCTCTTCCCCTCCCACCCACTATAGTGACTGCTGTGTAGCCCTCCCTGCGCTGCTCCTGGCTAAAGACAGTGATATGTAAGCTTTTGTTTAATTACCTGGGAGAGAACGGGGAGGGAACAAGTCATCTACAACAAAAACAAAGCGAGCAGGAGAATAAAAGAGGGAGGGGGGCTGTGCCAATGGTGACTGTTGCAAATGGATTGGCCTTTGGGAACAATAAAGATCTATTGGATTGAGAATATATCCTGCTATATTCCATGAATTATTCTAACCATATCAGTACTTGCAGCTCCATTAACAGCTTCTGTAACCATACAGGTATATGAACATCTAGCCTAGAATACAAGTTATTTGGACAAACCTCTGAAAATATGTCATCCAGCAATCCACAGCAATAGCTAGGTTTCCATCGAATCTGCGACAGATTGTCATGCGAACATTCAACAATCTGCATCAAACAATATGCGCATTTTCCACCAGAGACGTGTTTCCATCATGCAGATAAAAGGTTGTGTGTGGTGACATAGTGCACATCAAAATAACTTTTTCTCTTAAATTCCTCCTGTAGTTAAATGTGTTTGAATCGCATTTTCAACTACTGATGATTTGTCACAAAACATTTTGCGTTAAATAGCAAATGTGCCCACTCTGGTCTTGGCACCTGCACTTTAACCAACATACAATACAATTCGTGTAGGCTACCTACATTATGAGATTATTTAAGGATGAGAGCGTTATTATTTGTATTTGTCAAACGGCAGCCAAGCATCGATCATCATGTCACCAGAATAAGAACCTGGATATTTATTGGAAAGGCGCATCACGCTCATCACCTTGCACTTTCACCACCCTGTTAAATACATCATCACTATTTTAATCTGTAGTCTAATAACCTGCATGCTATCCCGAGTCGTAGTGGGAGGACCACACAACATATCATCTGTAGTCTAATAACCTGCATGCTATCCCGAGTCGTAGTGGGAGGACCACACAACATATCATCTGTAGTCTAATAACCTGCATGCTATCCCGAGTCGTAGTGGGAGGACCACACAACATATCATCTGTAGTCTAATAACCTGCATGCTATCCCGAGTCGTAGTGGGAGGACCACACAACATATCATCTGTAGCCTAATAACCTGCATGCTATCCCGAGTCGTAGTGGGAGGACCACACAACATATCATCTGTAGCCTAATAACCTGCATGCTATCCCGAGTCGTAGTGGGAGGACCACACAACATATCATCTGTAGCCTAATAACCTGCATGCTATCCCGAGTCGTAGTGGGAGGACCACACAACATATCATCTGTAGCCTAATAACCTGCATGCTATCCCGAGTCGTAGTGGGAGGACCACACAACATATCATCTGTAGTCTAATAACCTGCATGCTATCCCGAGTCGTAGTGGGAGGACCACACAACATATCATCGCATGACTCCAAATGTACTTTGATATTATGGTTATTATATCACTATTGGCGCCTAAAGGTGTATCCAATGCCATTTCTCACATAATTCAATTTCCCGACACAAAAAGATCCCACCGTGTTGAACGAACAAATTGTCTGTCTGCATTTATAAAATTGTACTGGCTTTTCATGTTTCCATCAGCCCGGTCGTGACTTTTTTCATGCGTCAGGTAATTCATCCGCATGAAATGGTTGGATGGAAACCTGTTAATTCTTGATAAACATATTGGGTTGCAATGAGCCCTTGGGGATGACTAGGAGAGTACATTATGAGCGCAAATGGGTGGTTTATGGTGAGTTTGCTGTAATGTTATGTGCTTTAGCTCTCCGCACTGTGATTTGTATGTTGGTTTCATGTGGCTGCGTGCTCATCAACAAGACATCTGCTGTCAGCCAGTCGGTTTCCTTTCTACCTCTCCCTGACCCACCTCGATAAGGAGCAGGAAAAATGTACTGTCATATTTATTCATGACCAGCCTTTCAACTCCACACATTCTTCCCTTATTCAACTCACATGGCTCTGCATGTACCCACCGCCAGCCTATGCTCGTCTGCAAAGCTAAAAACAGATTCATACTGAATGGGTTCTCTGGTATTTTGTCTAAAAAATAACAATATCATCATCATTATTATTTTTGCCTTGGTCTGTTGGAGCTGCCTGAGAGCGATGATGAATAGCCAGTCTCTTTTTCACCTGCATGATAAAGCATATGAGGAGTCACTCCATGGAGACGGTCATTTTCTCTACACCACAGGAGAGGAGAGAGAAGAGAGAGAAGAGGGAGGAGTGGGAAAAGAGAGAGGGGAGAGAGGAAGTTGTTGAGGCAAAATAGGGGGATGAGATGGGAAGGATAGGCTAAAGAGGAGGGAGAGGAAACGAGAGAGGAAGGAGAGAAATGGAAACAGAGAGACGGAGAGTGGAGGCAGACAAGAGAACAGAGAGAGGGATAGAAGGGAGAGGAGGGAGGTGCTGTGTGTGGTGAGAGTATGGGAATGGAGACACGCCGAGTGGCTTTGTGTAGGCTGAAAGGTACAACGTAATGAATGGTGCTTCAACTTGGCTCCACTCATTGTCCCTTTCCCCATGTGTTCACAGCATTGAGATGTTTACAGTCGTGGCAGAGTGTGTGTGTGTTTGTTTGTGTGTGTTTGTGTCTGTGTGTATGTGTGTGTACGTGTGTGTATGCGTATGTGTGTTTGGTGTGTGAGGTGTGTGTGAGATGTGTGCATGTATGAGGAGTGTGTGTAAGGTGTGTGTGTGTATGTGTGCACTTGCATGTTTGTGTGTGTGTGTGTGTACAGTGGCCTCTGTGTTTGTTTCTTCTTGTTTGTAAGTGAAAGCAAGTCTGTTTATGTCTGGGAGAGGGAGAGAAAGGGAGGGTGGTGATGAGGTGACAGTGAGAAGCTGCTGGGTAGACAGTGGTCTGGGGAGGAGATGGCCTCGACTCACACACACATATACACACTTATACACAGCTCTTTCTCAACGGTTGAGAAGGTAAAGATAGTGGAACACTCCATGTACATGCAGCTCTTTACATATATGTAATGACATTAAAACCAGAACCAGTCCAGATGTTTTTGAGAGCTTCGTACTATACCTCCAATTAGGATAAGTTTGCTTCCTGCTTTCAAGAGTTTAGCTCTGTTGACATGGAAAACCAAGTTGTGTTAAGAAATTAATTAGTATTCATTATAGTATGTCCAATTAGGCTGTTGAGTTTTTACACAAATTATCAAATTAACAATTGTGTGTGTGTGTGTGATCTCTGTCCCTGTTTGCTGCTGTGGCCTCCTGGGAGTGGAGATGATGGTTATCGTTATGATTGATATGAGTCAGAAACATTTATTCCAGTGTCAAAATTGAATTTGGAATCTGAGTGCATCACAGGGAGTAAATTAAGATTGGCTTTGGATACAATTATGTCAACAATTCATGCCTCCTTTTGCCAAGCTCCACGTGCAAATCGCCCCTCCATCCACTTCCCTTCACTGAATGGGTCTCCGTTTGCGACTGAAAAGCCCTGTAGGGATTGACCATGTATCCGGCTCTGGTTTGACAATACATGCTTCCAACAGGATGCACAGCCAACTATGGTTTGCATGCCCTGCTGAAGGACCCCACCTTGCGGAATAGGTGGTTTGAGTTCATTGATCCCCAATGGTGGTGAGTATACCTGTATCTAGACCATAGACTGCTGGTTATGTATCTGGTTATGTATATTTTCATAATCATTATCACCTTTTGTCATGGTTGTGATGTCGCCAGATTGACTTTAGCCAGCTAACTAAGATTAAGGGGACCACCATATTTTAGCTAGCTAACGTAAGCATTGCTAGCTATTTTTCACAAAAAATGTATTTATTTTAATTGTATTTATTTAACCTTTATTTAACTAGGCAAGTCAGTTAAGAACTAATTATTATTTACAATGATGGTCTACACCGGCCAAACCCTAACCCAGACGATGCTGGTCCAATTGTGCGCTCCCCTACGGGACTCCCAATCATGGCCAGTTGTGATACAGCCCAGGATCGAACCAGGGTCTGTAGTGACGCCTCTAGCACTGAGATGCAGCACCTTAGACCGCTGAGCCCTTTGCTAGTAATAGTAATGGCAACATTGCCATCTCTCTAAAGTAAATTTGACAATATCATAATATGGCAAAGTTGTTTCCTATTAATTATTTGCCTACTTTAACAATGTCATTGTAATTCCATGCTGCCACTATAAATGATTGTAATTTAGACAAAACAGTCACATTAGCCAACAAGCTGCAACCCATGTCTGGAGCACAAATAAATATTGGATGCAGCTACAGTATGGTGGTACTAGCTAACTCCTGTCTAACTACAACAGTGTACTAAATAGCACCAACAAATCCAAGCCAACCCAGATCCATAGCAAAACATGTCACAGTTGATTACATAGTGTAACTGCATCACCGGCATGAATCCAATCTGAAGCACAGTCAATCTACATCTGTAAATCATTGAATAAGCTTCCAAATGAGATTTCGTCATTTCTTGAGCAATGTTTATAACTGAGGGATGATGACCTTCGATGACCATGTTTTTCTGTTCGACAAAGTGCACAGTTGGGCGCCAGACTCATGAACGGATGCCGGGACCTACCAGAAGGAGCAAAGGTGGGTATCATGACATGTCAACGTGTCAATGTGATTGCAATGGTTTAGCGACCTCCAAAAATAATTTGGTTCACTGTTCACTTGCTATTTTCACGACTTGTCAGTCAAGACCTCAGAATAAAAGTGTGTCATGCGACACAAGTACCCTTGTGACACCTCCTTCGTTGTAGCCTGAGTCTCCTTCGACTCCTATGAAGAGGACAAGCCATCCTAGTGACCAGAGTTACTGCCCTGATGACACAGATGGCTTCGTCAACAACGACAGGTAATGTGTATTATGTGAAATGTGAAAAGCTTGATAAACTAGTAGGCTAATTCCCCAGCCAAGCAAATACAATTAGTATAGTCCTTTTGGTTGTGAAGTGTATTATCAAAAAGCTTTATTCTTTCTTTAGAACAAAATGCAATTCACCACTTAGCTGTCTATTATATCACCCTGTCACAGGCCCTCCCAGTCCAGCCAGGTCACCCATGATACAAGTCAGTATTCGACGTCCATGCATATCTGAGGACGTCGGGAGATGACGTGGAAACCGGCCACTAGGGGCAACTGTGAGCGCTGTTACCTTGAAGTAGGTTTTGTTTTTGCTGGGGAGTTGTGGATGCCAGCGGATGGCAGATGGGCGTAAGCAAGTTTAACACCAGCAAGAGAAAGCTGTTTTTGAGATTTCTGTTTTAAACATATCCCAAACCTTAACCCTAACCTTAACTATTTGGAGTTAATGCTTAATCTTAAAATGTAGGAGTTAATGTCTAAATGTAACCTTAAACACTCCAAAATTTAACATTTGCTAAAACTTTGACATTTCACATTTGAGAAAAACAGATGAACATCAAATTCTGACGTGAGACTGTGAGAGGTAGTTTATCAGTCAACACCACCTCATAAGATTTCCTGCCTCAATTGTTCGAGAGATGGTCCAGTTTGCAGCCAAACATGCAGCATAGAGAAGACCAACAAGGGGGTCCTCATCAGCATCATGCAGACATGCCCACACTGTGAGCATTCCTATGAATGGAACAGATAGCCACATGTTGGCAATTAGCCAGCAACCTTCACCTCTCAATGGCAACAGTTTTCAAAGGCTCATCATTTGTACAAATACAGAAGGTAACCCACTTCATTACTTTGATACATTTGAGACCCAATTGGGAAACATAATTTATGTAAACAGACATTTTTTGTTGCTTATTTTCTACTTCGTAGATGCATATGCGAAGTGCGCAGCAGTCTAAGGCACATCATCTGAATCAATCCAGGCTGTATCACATCCGGCCGTGATTGGCAGTGCCATAGGGTGGTGCACGATTGGCCCAGCGTCGTCCGGATTTGGCCGGGGTAGGCTCTGGCAAAGACCTCACCTCCAGACTCACCTCTTACCTGCTCACCAACGGTCGTCGACAGGGAGAACAAAATTAGGTAGGTTTAGTCTGACCTTCAACATATTATCTGTGTGTGTGTCAGATATCACCTATTCTAACTGCCATTGGTAATAGACCAATGACTATGTGTGTATGTGTTCACATATACCTGTATGGAGCCAGTACTTGGGAGACTTGCAAGAGGATGTGATAGATTCCAGACTGATCAAATCAATTTATTTATAAAGCCCTTCTTACATCAGCTGATGTCACAAAGTGCTGTACAGAAACCCAGCCTAAAACCCCAAACAGCAAGCAATGCAGGTGTAGAAGCACGGTTGCTAGGAAAAACTCCCTAGAAAGGCCAGAACCTAGGAAGAAACCTAGAGAGGCACCAGGCCATGAGGGGTGGCCAGTCCTCTTCTGGCTGTGCCAGGTGGAGATTATAAGAGTACATGGACAAGATGTTCAAATGTTCACAGATGACCAGCAGGGTCAAATAATAATAATCACAGTGGTTGTCGAGGGTGCAACAGGTCAGCACCTCAGGAGTAAATGTCAGTTGGCTTTTCATAGCCGATCATTCAGAGCATCTCTACCACTCTTGCTGTCTCTAGAGAGTTAAAAACAGCAGGTCTGGAACAGGTAGCACGTCCGGTGAAATGTGCTTGATGCTGTCTCTGTATGGAGAGAGACCTTGTACTCAGCAATACAATTATACAAGACAGATCTATTACTTTTTAGTGTCTTTTGTTATTATTGAATTGAATGGTACTATCAATTGGGGGTGGGACGACACACACCATAAAATAAAATAAAATTCAATTTTATTTGTCAAATGTGCGAAATTCAACAGGTTTAGATTTTACCGTGAAATGCTTCCTCAAGATCCCTTTCCCAACAATGCAGAGTTAAAAAGTAAGACATTAGCAAATAAGAAGGGGAAAAAGGAAAAAGTAACACAATAAAATAACAATAATGAGGCTATATACAAGGAGTACCAGTACCGAGTCAATGTGCAGGGGTATGAGGTAGTTGAGGTAATTGAGGTAACACTATATATACATGTAGGTAGGGGTAAAAGTGACTAGGCAATCAGGATAAATAATCAACAAAGTAGAGTGTGTGTGTGTGGCGTCAGTATGCATGTGTGTGTGTCTTGTGTGTGTGAGCATATGTAGTGTGTGTGAGTGTGTGGGTAGAGTCCAGTGAGTGTGCATAGAGCCAGGGCAAGAATCTCAGTGCAAAAAAAAAGGGGGTGAATGCAAATAGTCCGGGTAGCCATTTGATTAACGTTCAGCAGTCTTATGGCTTTTGGGTAGAAGCTGTTCAGGAGTCTTTTGTCATGGGTGAACAGGGAATACAGGAGGGGACTAAGCATGCACCCCTGAGGGGCCCCCGTGTTGCGGGTCATCGTGGCGGATCTGTTGTTGCCTACCCTCGCCACCTGGGCGCAGCCGGTCAGGAAGTCCAATTTCCAGTTGCAAAGGGGAGTGTTTAATACCAAGGTCCTTAGCTTAGTGATGAGCTTGGAGGGCACTATGGTGTTGAAAGGTGATCTGTAGTCAATGAACAGCATTCTCATATAGGTGTTTATTTTGTCCAGGTGGGAAAGGGCAGTCTTGAGTGCAATTGAGATTGCGGCATCTGTGGATCTGTTGGTGCAGTATGCGAATTGTAGTGGGTCCAGAGTGTCTGGGGTGATGGTGTTGATGTGACCCATGTCTTTCAAAGCATTTCATGGCTACAGATGTGTGTGTTACGGGACGATAGTCATTTAGACAGGTTACCTTGGCATTCTTGGGCACTAAGACCGCAGGAAGGTATACAGGACGATATGAGGACTGGCATGTTTGGCAAGGTAGCCCCGGCACCACCAGACAAAATGTTGATAGGTACAGTATCTGTTGTGGCTGTGAATGACAATAAAAGATGATAGACAAGTGTAATATTTGCACATTGTTATAGTAGCAGAATACTGTTTCTACAGTATTATGTGAAGGATGGTTCATTCTACATAGAACTGTTACACTTAAAAGTTGTCAAAACACTTTGTTTAGAATATCTACACAAGTTCAGCAATTTAATCAAATTCAATCAATAAAATGTATTTATAAAGCCATTTTTACATCAGCAGATGTCACAAAGTGCTATACAGAAACACAGCCTAAAACCCCAAACAGCAAGCAATGCAGATGTAGAAGCAATGGAGATGTAGAAGGTTTCTTCCTAGAACCTAGGAAGAAACCTAGAGAGGAACCAGGCTCTGAGGGGTGGCCAGTCCTCTTCTGGCTGTGCCGGGTGGAGATTATAGGAGTACATGGCCAATTAAGGCCAGATTGTTCTTCAAGATCTTCAAACGTTCACAGATGACCAGCAGGGTCAATAATGATCACAGTGGTTATAGAGGGTGCAACAGGTCAGTAGTTCAGGAGTAAATGTCCGTTGGCTTTTCATAGCTGAGCATTCAGAGGTCGTGACAGCAAGTGAGGTAGAGAGAGAGAGAGAGAGAGAGAGAGAGAGAGAGAGAGGAAAACAGCAGGTCAGGGACAAGGTAGCACGTCCAGTGAACAGGTCAGGGTTCCCTAGCCGCAGGCAGAACAGTTGCATTATTCTACAATGTAGGCTACTCAGTACGAGAAGAGCGCCATCCTCCTGTATCTCACATCTGCCTGTAGTTATTGAACTCTGCCAGCTGGACCCATGAGGCAAACTCTGCCATATCCAGGAAGGAGTGTCATGCACTCCACCCCTCCTGCCACTTGACTGCACATGTCCATAACCTGCAATATGTTACATAGATGGAAGGGACTTCATCACCCACTGAGTCTGCCGATAAGAATACGATGATTGACAGAGTCGAAAGCCTTGGCCAGGTCAATGAAGACAACTGCACAGTACTGTCTTTTATCGATGGCGGTTATGATATCGTTTATTACCTTGAGCGTGACTGAGGTGCAACCGTAACCAGCTTGGAAATCGGATTACATAGTGGAGAAGGTACGGAGGGATTTTAAATGGTCTGTAATCTGTTTGTTAACTTGTCTTTCAAAGACTTTAGAAAGGCAGGGCAGGATGGATATTGATATATAACAGTTTGGGTCTAGAGAGTCACCCCCATTGAAGAGGGGGATGACTGCAGCAGCTTTCCAATCTTTAGGGATATTGGACGATACGAAAGAGAGGTTGAACAGACTGTTAATAAGGGTTGTAATGGCGGTGGATAATTTTAGGAAGAGAGGATCCAGATTGTCTAGCCCAGGTGATTTGTAGGGGTCCAGGTTTCGCAGCTCTTTCAGAACATCAGCTATCTGGATTTGGGTGAAGGAGAAGCTGGGGAGGCTTGGGCAAGTAGCTGTGGGGGTGCAGAGCTGTTGGCCGGGGTTGGGATAGCCAGGAGGAAAGCATGGCCAGCCGTAGAGAAATGCTTATTGAACTTCTCGATTATCGTGGATTTATCAGTGGGCAGCTGGGAGGAGGTGCTCTTATTCTCCATGGACTTTACTGCGTCCCAAAACTTTTTGTAATTAGAGCTACAGGATGCAATTTTCTGTTTGAAAAATCTAGCCTTTGCTTTCCTAACTCACAGCGTGTATTGGTTCCTGACTTCCCTGAAAGTTACATATCGATGCTAGTGCAGTCCGCCACAGAATGTTTTTGTGCTAGTCGAGGGCAGTCAGGTATGGAGTGAACCAAGGGCTATATCTGTTCTTAGTTCTACATTTTTTGAAAGGGGCATGCTTATTTAAGATGGTGAGGAAATTACTTTTAAAGAACAACTAGGCATCCTCTACTGACAGGATGAGGTCAATATCCTTCCAGGATACCTGGGCCAGGTTGATTAGAAAGGCCTGCTTGCAGAAGTGTTTCAGGGAGCATTTGACAGTGATGAGGGGTGGTCATTTGACCGCAGACCCATAGCGAATGCAGGCATTGAGGCAGTGATCGCTGAGATCTTGATTGAAAACAGCAGAGGTTTATTTGGAGGGCAAGTTGGTCAGGATAATATCTATGAGGGTGCCCATGTTTACGGATTTAGGGTTGTACCTGGTGGGTTCCTTGATAATTTGTGTGAGATTGAGGGCATCAAGCTTAGATTGTAGGACTGCGGGGGTGTTAAGCATATCCCAGTTTAGGTCACCTAACATAACGAACTCTGAAGATAGATGGTGGGCAATCAATTCACATATGTTGTCCAGGGCACAGATGGGAGCTGAGGGGGGTCTATAACAGGCGGCAACAGTGAGATAATTTTTTCTCGAGAGATTCATTTTTCAAATTAGAAGCTCGAACTGTTTGGGCATAGAGCTGGAAAGTATGACAGAACTTTGCAGGCTATCTCTGCAGTAGATTGCAACTCCTCCCCCTTTGGCAGTTCTATCTTGATGGAAAATGTTGTAGTTGGGGATGGAAATCTCAGAATTTTTGGTGGCCTTCCTAAGCCAGGATTCAGACACGGCAAGGACATCAGGGTTGGTGGAGTGTGCTAAAGCAGTGGTTAAAACAAACTTAGGGAGGAGGCTTCTGATGTTAACATGCATGAAACAAAGGCTTTTACGGTTACAGAAGTCAACAAACGAGAGCGCCTGGGGACACGCAGGGCCTGGGTTAACCTCCACATCACCCGAGGAACAGAGGACGAGTAGTATGAGGGTATGGCTTAAGGCTATCAAAACTGGTCGTCTTGTGCGTTGGGGACAGAGAATAAAAGGAGCAGATTTCTGGGTAGGTAGGAAAGATTCAGGGCATAATGTACAGACAGGGGTATGGTAGGGTGCGGGTACAATGGAGGTAAACCTAGGCATTGAGTGATGTTAAGAGAGGTTGCATAGTTATGCTGGGTGAGGTCACCGCATGTGTGGGAGGTGGGACAAAAGAGGTATCTGAGGCATGTTGAGCGGGACTATGGGCTCTGCAGTGAACTAAAACAATGATAACTATCCTAAACAACAGTAGACAGGCATATTGACATTAGAGAGACATAAAGCGAGGCATAAAGCAATCACAGGTGTTGATTGGGAGAGCTAGCTAAGACAAAAATGGGTAAGACAACAACAGCTAATCAGCTAAGACAACAACAACAGGTAAAATGGTGATGAATGGGCAGAGAGGATCAGTTAACTACACACAGGGCCTGAGTTCGAGGCTGGGGCCAACAGATAAACAAAATAAACAAAACAGAGTACCGTGATTAATGAACAGTCCAGCAGGCAACAGCTATGTAGCCAAGTGATCATAGGGTCCAGTGAACAGCAATAGATGAAACAGGGAAGCCGCTAGGTAGTCGTTACTACGCTAGCAAGCGGGAGACATGGCGTTAAAAAAAAAAGTTAGCAGGCCGGGGCTAGTAGAGCGTCTGCTCCGATGTCCGGCAAAGGCCGATTGAGGGCACAACGGACGGAATTACGTCGGCAGACCAGTTGTGATGGAACGGCGGGGCTCCGTGTCAACAAAGGGTCCAGGCCAGTTGGCAAAAGAGGTATTGTAGCTGGAGTAATTTAGTTTGCTAGCCGGGAGATGCGCCTGGCTCATGGCTAACTGGTGCTAGCTTCGGGACAAGGCCGTTATCCACTATAGGCACTCGGTAGCAGCTAGCTAGCAGCGATGATCCGATGCAAAGGTCCAGAGCTTATGGCAGGAATCTGGTGGTGTAGTGGATTCTAGTCATGTTAATGAAGAATCTGGGACGCATCAGCTGTGTAGCCGAGTGATCATAGGGTCCACTGAGCAGGCCGGGAGATGGGCCTGGCTCAAGGCTAGCTTCGGGGCTTACGGCAGGAATCCAGTGCTGTAGAGGAGTAAAACAGTCCGATATGCAGACTGGCAGGCTGGCAAGTATTATCCAGGCTGTACTCTTTTCAAGTCATTGGTAATAAAACACACAGTGACAAAGGATTCATTTTGCACTTCCTATGGCTTCCACTAGATGTCAACGATCTTTATAAAGTTGTTTGAAGCGAATGAGAAGGAAGGGAAGTTGAAGTCCCTGGGAGGTCGTCACTTCATTATTGCGCGCACATGCGCGTTCATGTGAGGCAAGACATTTTTCAAAACTTGTTTCAAGACACAGGAGAGGTCGGGTTGAAATATTACTGATGTTTCACGTTAAAAATTGACCAAAAGATTGATGCTAAACAACGTTTGACATGTTTGAACGAACGTAAATAGATTTTGTTTTTGACTTTTCATCGTGACTTTTCCCTCCCATTTTGAGTAGCCTACCGAACGCGCTAACAACACGGAACAGCATGGAGTTATTTGGACATAAATTATGAACTTCATCGAAAAAAACAACATTTGTTGTGGACCTGAGATTCCTGGAAGTGCCTTCTGATGAAGATTATTAAAGGTAAGGGAATATTGCTAATGTTATTGATGGTTTTAGATGATTCCAACATAGCGGCTAGCTGTATAGCCTAGTGTATTTTTCTGACTAGAGTACTCAGATTATTGCAAAGTATGCTTTCCCAGTAAAGTTATTTTGAAATCTGTCAATCTATTCTTTGAATAACAGTTTAATACTTTAACCACGTTTTATAATAAGTATTTTTTTGTAAATTCACTGGCAGTTTTGGGGGAGACACATTTTCTCAATGACACGCGCCGATGTAAAATGCTGTTTTTGGATATAAATATGAAGTTAATAGAACAAAAATGCATGTATTGTCTAACATAATGTCGTAGGAGTGTCATCTGATGAAGATTGTCAAAGGTTAGTGCATAATTTTAGCTGGTTTTCTGCTTTTGGTGACGCCTGTCCTTGATTTGAAAATGGATGTGTGTACTTTTTTGGCTATGTACTGTCCTAACATAATCTAACTTTATGCTTTCGCCGTAAAGCCTCTTTGAAAATCGGACAATGTGGTTCGATTAAGGAGATGTTTATCTTTTAAATGGTGTAAAATAGTTGATTGTTTGAGAAAATTAAATTATTAGATTTTTGATGTTTTGAATTTCCCGCCTTGCTAGCAATCCCGTCAGTGGGATTAGGTTACCCTCGATCCCCAAAGCCCATTGAGACCCAGAGACTCTTTTTCAAGGGAGACCTTGCCAAGAAGGCAGCAACAATCAATACATTACATCATTAAAATATACAACAATACAGCACATCATGATCCAGCCTAAAAAAAGTATTTACACTCCTCCGTATCAGTCTCCAATCAATATTTTAAATTAATTCAGTGGCACTAACATATATAGATGAAACATGGATTGTAGACTATTCCATGTCTCTGGTGCACAAGAAGAGAAGGCAGTTTTGCCTAATACTGTGAATGTCCTGGGGACTTTAAGTAGCAACCACCTAGCAGACCGGGTATGGTAACTGCTGGTGGTGAAGGAGATCAGACTACAGAGGTAAAGAGGGAGTTTACCCATAAGGGCTTTGTAGATGAACACATACAAATGTATCTTTCTGCACATATAAAGTGAGGTCCAACCTACCATTTGGTACAAGGTGCAATGGTGGGTGTGTGACTTGGCATTTGTAAGAAAGCGCAAGGATGCATGATAAACAGAGTCCAGTCTCTGTAAGACAGAGGAGGCTGCATGCATATACAACAAGTCACCATAATCAATTACAGGGAGAAAAGTGGCCTGAACAAGCTTCTTTCTAGCCATAAGCAGGAAGCAAACCTTATTACGAAAATAAAAACCCAATTTCAATGTAAGCTTTGTCACAAGATTATCCACATGAACTTTAAAGGACAACTTGTCATCCAACCAAATACCTAGATATTTGTAGGACAACACTTTTTCAATGGATAAGCCACCAGATGTAACAATACTAACCTTCTCTGTTAGAGTTCTAGCTCTGGTAAAGGTCATGAATTTAGATTTTGTACATTCAAGACCAGTTTGAGAGCATAAAGGGAGGCCCGCAGTGACTGAAAAGCAGTCTGGAGCTCTTCAACAGCCTGAACCAGAGAAGGAGCACATGGATATATGACTGCATCATTAGCATATAGATGTAACTTTGCTGGTTGCATCCCATTTCCAAAATCATTAATACAAATTGAGAAAAACACTGGAGCTAAAATGGAACCCTGGGGCACACCTATATTAATCTCAAGAAAGCTAGACTTGTGATTGTTAGTATATACACATTGTGTTCTGTCAGAAAGATAATTCCTAAACCAATTTACTGTCCCTTTACTGAGACCAATGTCTCTGAGTCTAGCTAGCAACAATTCATGGTCAACTGAATCAAAGGCCTTTGATAAATCCACAAACAGAGCAGCACAATGTTGCTTTTTATCAAGTGCATTAATGATGTAATTTGCCACTGCCATAGCTGCAGTTGTGGTGCTGTGCCCCGATCTAAAGCCAGACTGAACCCCGCACTGTATGTTCTTTTCAATTAAGAAGATTTTTAACTGTGAGTTCACTAGGGATTCCATCCAAGCTCACCATTAAGCTGGAGGCCCTGGGTTTCAACCCTGCCCTGTGCAATTGGGTCCTGGACTTTCTGACGGGCCGCCCCCACCTAGTGAAGGTAGCAAACAACATCTCCATTTCGCTGACCCTCAACACTGGGGCCCCACAAGGGTGTGTGCTTAGCCCCCTCCTGTACTAACTGTTCACCCACGACTGCGTGGCCGTGCACTCCTCCAACTCAAGTTTGCAGACGACACAACAGTAGTGGGCTTGATTACCAACAACGACGAGACAGCCTACAGGGAGGAGGTGAGGGCACTCAGAGTGTGGTGTCAGGAAAATAACCTCTCACTCAACGTCAACAAAACAAATAGATGATCGTAGACTTCAGGAAACATCAGAGGGAGCACCACCCTATCCACATCGAAGGGACAGAAGGTGGAAAGTTTTAAGTTCCTCGGCGCACATATCATAAGACAAACTGAAGTGGTCCACCCACACAGAAAGTGTGGTGAAGAAGGCACCACAGCGCCTCTTCAACCTCAGGAGGCTGAAGAAATTTGGCTTGTCACCTAAAACCCTGACAAACCTTTATAGTTGCACAATTGAAAGCATCCTGTCAGGCTGTATCACCGCCTGGTACTCACCCGCAAGGCTATCCAGAGAGTGGTGCAGTCTGCACAACGCATCACAGGGATGTCACAGCACCCAATGTCACAGGAATGCCAAAAAGATCATCAAGGACAACAACCATCCGAGCCACTGCCTGTTCACCCCGTTACCATCCAGAAGGCGAGGTCAGTACAGGTGCATCAAAGATGGGACCGAGAGACTGAAAAACAGCTTCTATCTCAGGCCATCAGACTGCTAAACAGCAATCACTAACTCAGAGGGGCTGCTGTCTACATAGAGACTCACTAGTCACTTTAAACAATGCCACTTTAATAATGTTTACATATCTTACATTTCATCTCATATGTGTACAGTATACTGTATCTTATACCATCTATTGCATCTTGCCTATGCCGCTTGGCCCTCACTCATCCATATATTTATATGTACATATTCGTATTCCTTCCCTTTAGATTTGTGTGTATTAGGTAGCTATTGGGGAATTGTTAGATTACTTGTTAGATATTACTGCACTGTCGGAACTAGAAGCACAAGCATTTCGCTACACTCGCATTAACATCTGCTAACCATGTGTATGTGACCAATACAATTTGATTTGATTTGAGAATGCCGAGAGTGTGCAAAGCTGTCATCAAGGCAAAGGGTGGCTACTTTGAAGAATCTCAAATATAAAATATATTTGAATTTGTTAAACACTTTTTTGATTACTACATGATTCCATATGCTATATTTCATAGTTTTGATGTCTTAACTATTATTCTACAATGTATAAAATAGTAAAACTAAAGAAAAACCCTGGAATAAGTAGGTGTGTCCAAACTTTTAACTGGTACTGTATATAGTTTAGCACTGCACATATACTTTTGGTTCAAGTGCAAGTTGCCGAAGTTGATGATCACTTGTGATTTCTCAGGCTTTTGTTAATGGCTGCTTATAAAATATGTAACTGAAATTGTTCAAATCAAATCAAACTTTATTTGTCACATGCACGGAATACAACAAGTGTAGACCTAACCTGTAATGCCCTGGCCATAGAGAGGGGTTTTTGTTCTTTATTTTTGTTAGGCCAGGGTGTTACATTGGGTGGGCGTTCTATGTTCATTTTTCTATGTTTTTGTATTTCTTTGTTTTGGGCCGTGTGTGGCTCCCAATCAGGCACAGCTGTAGTTCGTTGTTGCTGATTGGGAGTCACACATAAGGAGCCTGTTTTTCCTTTGGGTTTTGTGGGGGATTGTTTCTGTTTCGTGTTTGCACCTGACGGTACTGTTTGGCTGTCTGTTTTCTTGTTTTTGTATAGTGTTCACGTTGTTTAATAAATTCCTGAAGATTAACACTAACTCCGCTGCACCTTGGTTTACTCTCTCTTCAGACAGCCGTTACATTACCGTGAAATGCTTAAACAGCCCTTAAACAACAGCGCAGTTCAAGAAGAGTTAAGAAAATATTTCCCAAATAAACTGAAGTAAAAAAATCATAAAAAGTAGCACAATAAAATAACAATAATGAGGCTACATACAAGGAGTACTGGTACTGAGTCAGTGTGCGGGGGTACAGGTTAGTTGAGGTAATTTGTACATGTAGGTAGGGGTGAAGTGACTATGCACAGATATTAAACAGCGAGTAGCAGTAGTGTACAAAACAAATGGAGGGTGGGTGTCAATGTAAATAGTCCGGTGGCCATTTGATTAATTGTTCAGCAGTCTTATGGCTTGGAGGTAGAAGCTGTTAAGGAGTCTTTTGGTCCTAGACTTGGCGCTCCGGTACTGCTTGCCATGCGATAGCCTGTTCGGCCCGCATTTTCCTGTAGTCCACGATCAGCTCCTTTGTCTTGCTCACGTTGAGGGAGAGGTTGTTGTCCTGGCACCACACTGCCAGTTCTCTGACCTCTTCCTTATAGGCTGTCTCATCGTTGTCGGTGATCAGGCCTACCACTGTTGTGCCATCAGCAAACTTAATGATGGTGTTGGAGTCGTGTTTGGCCACGCAGTTGTAGGTGAACAGGGAGTACAGGAGGGGACTAAGTACACACCCCTGAGGGGCCCCAGTGTTGAGGATCAGCGTGGCAGACGTGTTGTTGCCTACCCTTACCACCTGGGGGCGGCCCGTCAGGAAGTCCAGGATCTAGTTGCAGAGGGAGGGGTTTAGTCCCAGGGTCCTTAGCTTAGTGATGAGCTTCGTGGGCACTATGGTGTTGAACGCTGAGCTGTAGTCGATGTACAGCATTCTCACAAGCAAGAAGTTTATGTGATACAATTTATTCTGGAGATGCTCTGTTTTTAATTGAACAAATATTTTATTAGACTTCCTTCTTCTGTGTACTTCTTCTTTTACCATTGCATGTTTGTTTGTTTTTTTGCCATTGTTGGAACGTCAGGTATTGATTACAAATGTGGCCAGCTTTTGGGGAGTAACAAGTCATTTATAAACGTTTATAAAGTATATGTAGTGTACACTTTAGATTAGAGGCTGCAAAATTGTTTAATAATTAGTAAATGGTTTGTAAGGATCTACATGAATGAATTGAGGTATTAGTAAGTGCATGTACTCATATTTACAAATGTACTCATTAACAATTAACAAGTATCCCATTCATGCAGTGGTGGAAAAAGTACTAAATTGTCATACTTGACTAAAAGTAAAGATACCATAATAGAAAAGGACTCAAGTAAAAGTGAAAGTCACCCAGTAAAGTACTACTTGAGTAAAAGTCTAAAAGTATTTGGTTTTAAATATACTTAAGTATCAAAAGTAAATGGAATTGCTAAAATGTACTTAAGTATCAAAAGTAAAAGTATAATCCATTTCAAATTCCTTATATGAAGCAAACCAGACAGCACAATTTTCTTATTTTTATTTATTGCCGGATAGCCAGGTGCACACTCCAACACTCAGACATAATTTACAAACAAAGCATTTGTGTTTAGTGAGTCCGCCTGATCAGAGGCAGTAGGGAGGACCAGGGATGTTATTTTTTCTAAGTGTGTGAATTGGACAATTTTCCTGTCAAAATGTAACGAGCACTTTTGGGTGTCAGGGAAAATGTATGGATTAAAAAGGACATTATTTTCTTTAGGAATGTAGTGAAGTAAAAGTAGGCAAAAATATAAATAGTAATGTAAAGTGCAGATACCACAAAAAACTACTTAAGTAGTACTTTAAAGTATTTTTACTTAAGTACTTCACACCACTGCATTCATGACATATATACATACAGGTATAAATATGTATATAAATGCTGAGTCAAACCATTAATCAACCATTTACAAATACCTTATAAAAAATCTTATGAGTTGACAATAACTCCTTTATAAGTACATTAGTAGTACATTATTAATAATTAACAAATTGTGAAAATACTATGATGAAACACCTTATTAATGATCTTATAAATCCGTATTAAATCATTTAAAATAGTATTTATGACTGCGTAAATTATTATTTAGAGATAGCTTATTGACATTTACAAATGTAGGAACAATGATTAATAAATGGTAAGTAAACTCTTACAAACTGTTTGTTAATGGTTTATTAAAGTTCAACTGACAGCATTTTAGCAACATGAAATCTTATTCAAGTCTCTTCATATACACCCCCAGGAAGAATATTACCCTTTGAGAAACAAGCATTTTCATATTTTCAATACTTTCATAGAAAGTTTGGGAATGACGTAGATTAAGGCATTTGTGAAATTGTGATAGAAATATAGTGTGGGAAAGCGGCTGTGCGTTTGGACAATTGATAGACACTGCAGTAAATAAAACCTAATAAAAACGTGTCAGTCTTGTCCTGGACCGGACTCTACACAGACCGGTGCGCCATAGCCAATCAGAGCTACAGCAGGCCTGTATGCCACCATTTACTTTGAACTGGACTGTGTGTTTACAGGCAGTAGCAACAGCATGACTTTAGATCATTAGAACTTATTTGCCAAAAGCCACAAAATGTTCTGTAAATATGTAAATACCATATCCCAAATTAGAACTTTACAGTCCTATGGATCAAACAACCATGAACAGGTAGGCTCCTTCTCTCTCAGTTGTCTATACACATCAACAACAACAAGATCAACAACTAATGTTAGCCAAAGCGAGATAAGCTAAAACATAACGAGGGAACAGTAGATAAACACTCAAACCTTTTTAGCTTGTAGTTGGCCGTCAAAATTGCAATAATTAACGATGGGGAATAAGAGCCTGCTCGCCATTCTGCAGCTTGCCAATGCTTGCTTGTCCGTGTTTTTAGCTTGCTAAGTAAATAGCTACATAAATAGATAAGCTAGCCTATTAACCATGTTATGACTGATTAGTGGTCATTGCCCTTTATAGTTTGATTGTATTGACATTCCCAGCCTTAGTTACATTCGTCAGTTTATGTACAAAACATTGAGTCATTGAAACTGAAACAGTGCATGCTGAAGGGCTGGAGGCAGCCAACAATCTACCAGGCCAACTGTGATTTACAACCTGATAGCAATATTTGTTGGACTACCAAGAAAAGTATTGGTGAATTAGCTATAATAATCAAGCATTGAACTGCATCCATCTATTGAGCCAACAATGCCTCTCATGAAGTTGGTTTTGGAGCATAAAGTGGGAATTTGACATGTTTGACTGATATTATGATTGTCTATTTGTTACATATCTGCAAAGTAGTTAAAACACTGTCAGTTCCACTTGAAGGGACCTTAACATAAAGTTTTACCAAACAGTCATTTCCCATTTTTCCCAGTTTGGATTTTTTTTATAGACAGACAAGACAGACATCAGACATCATTACTGCATTTAGGACCACTTGCATTAAAGGGGCAATCTGCAGTTGCTACATCAATATTTTGACTTTTAAAGGAATTATATACACCCATTGATTCTTGAAGAATATAGCTTATACGTCTCATGAGCATAGTTCAACTGTCGTACCCCATCAGAACCCCAAATATGAGCTTAATAACTCCTTTGTTTGTAAACAATGTAAATGTAAACAAACACTGTATAGCCTCAAAATATGGTTAGAACTATAATATTGATATCATGAACTGTATCCATAATTATGTCTGTGAGTTTGAGAGTGGTTACATTTTGTCATCCCCATCCCTCAGCTGTTTACCAAATCAGTGATGCTGTGGCCACTGTTATAGTTCAAACCACAGACTGGCCCTTTAAAGTCATAGCTACAGACATAACACCTAATACATAGCTAAAACAAACCTTTTAATGAGGAACTGATGCAAGGTAAGCATAGTTGACACAAATCCACATGCCATGTCTCATGTCACCACTAGTGGTCTCCCTTCCACATTTTAATATTCCATTCCAGTTTGAATGACATTTTTTTTAGAAGGGAGAGAGAACACGTCCTCCATCTGTATACTCCAGAAATGTCCCCACTTATTGACATTTAAACAAGTTCTAACCCTAAACTTAAACCTTACCCTAACCGTAGACCTAACCCTAACCTTAACCCTTACCCTTATTCTAAACCTAACCATAAATGTAACCTTTGTAAGCAGTATGACCATCTGTAAAGCATCTACAGATGGACTATCTGGACTATCCAAATAAAGTGTGACCTATGGGGTAGACTAGGTGGTATAACGCTACGACTGGAAGTTACTTTTTCATAGCAGGTTAGGAGAACTTATGCAGCAGCTTAGGATAATACATGCAGCAGCCTAGGATAATACATGTAGCAGCTTAGGATAATTTGGTTAAAGTTAGGAATATTCTTAGGGTTAGGGTTAGCTAAAATGCTCTCATAACCTGCTACGAAAAGTAACTTCCAGTCATAGCTGGTCTCCATCTAGTCACAACCATGTGACATAGACACACACAGAGAGGAGTTTTTTCTGGCATTTCCTGGTTGTTGTCATCATTTAAATACATGATGAAATCAACATGTTCTGAACTAAGGGCTCGATTCAATCCGTTTCGCCGAAGTCCAGCACTCTAGTGCGCTTGAAATGTAAAGATAATTTCTGATTGAGCCGACATATGCAGCGTATTACCGTGAATGCAGGGTCCTGGAACGAGGGAAAATTGCCTTTAAATTTGAATCGTGCTATAGCGCTGAACTTTGGCAATAGGAATTGAACAGAGACCTTAACTCAATTGGGCTGAGTTGAATTTAGTTGAGTAGAGGAGCCTATTGTAGCCAGTTGACCAGCCTGAAATCACCAGACAACAATTGTTTGTTTAGTGTTTGTTTGTTCTTCAACAGGAGGTATGTGAGGTACAGCCAGCAGCAGCACACTTGTCTCGTCTTAGTGTTTCTGCAGACTCCTTTAAGTCATTACAGCAGATCAGACTGCAGCAGGAGATCGCTGCTGTTAATGAGGATTAAAATAAGAGAGACAATTTGACATTAAAGAAAAAAGGATATAGGAAAGGCAATCAGCAACGCAAGGCTTCTTCTGAGGAATCACTCCATCCTTTGGACCGCTAGAGGAGAGAGGAGAGGCTTTATTGTTCCTTTAATCTTCTGCCTCTCTTCAGGGGCTTAAATTGAACGTGCAGCCTAATAAACAGCCAATTTATTACTGGCTGCAATGGCACAGCAGAGCACTACTTCCTCAGAGTGGATCTCTCCCAGATTGCTGCTGCAGAGAGGCTGTGGGTTTCTGCTAATTTCCCCTCCAGCCACTGTCAGGTAATCACCATGGAGAAATGGTGGAGTGATGTGATTCAAGGACACACACACACACACATATGCACATTTTGTACACACACACACAAAAACAGACACACACAAAGTTATTATTATTTCAGTACACCAGCTCTCACAGTCTCACGTCAGAATTAGACATTCATCCATGTTTCTCAAACTTCAAATTTCTAAGTTGTTCCAAATGCGACATTTCGAAGTGTTTAAGGTTAACTTCCATGGGCTAGCGTCCCACGGGACACAGCCGGTGAAATATCAGGGCGGCAAATTCAAAACAACAACATGTCATAATTCAACTTTCTGAAATATACGACTATTTTACACCATTTTAAAGATACACTTCTCGTTAATCTAACCACATTGTCCGATTTCAAAACAACTTTACAGCGAAAGCAAAACATTAGATTATGTTAGGAGAGTACATAGACAAAAATAATCACACAGCCATTTTCCAAGCAAGGACATGTGTCAATAAAACCCAAAACACAGCTAAATGAAGCACTAACCTTTGACGATCTTCATCAGATGACACTCCTAGGACATTATGTTACACAATACATGTATGTTTTGTTCGATAAAGTTCATATTTATATCCAAAAACTGTATTTTACATTGGCGCGTGATGTACAGAAAATGTATTCCCACCAAAACGACCGGTGAAAGTGCACAGCAATTTACAAAAATACTCATCATAAACGTTGACAAAATATACAACAATTATTTAAAGAATTATAGATAGACTACTCCTGGATGCAACCGCTGTGTCAGATTTTTAAATAGCTTTACGGAGAAAGCACATTTTTCAATATTCTGAGTACATAGCTCAGCCATCACAGCGAGCTATACAGACACCCGCCAAGTTCGGGGCAACCTAAACTCAGAATTAGTATTAGAAATGATCTTCGTCAGACTGCACTCCCACGACTGCTACTTCCACAAGAAATGTTGTTTTTGTTCGAAATAATCCATATGTATGTCCAAATACCTCCGTTTTGTTCGTGCGTTCAGGTCACTATCCAAAGGCATACCGCGTGAGTGCGGTACCAGAGACGAAAAGTCAAAATGTTCCATTACCGTACTTAGAAGCATGTCTAACGCTGTTTAAAATCAATCTTTATGTTATTTTTAACGTAAAATTGCGATAATATTCCAACCGGACAATAGCATATTCATTCAAGAAGAAAAAGAAGGAACGGCGCGCTCGCGGGACCGCGCATATCCAATCCCTTTGTCTCCAGGCAGTCCACTCAGTAACTGAGCTCCTATACTCTGCCCAGTGACAGGAGAATGCTCAAACCACTTTCTGAAGGCTGTTGACAGCCAATGGAAGCCTTAGGAAGTGCAACATCACCCCACAGACACTGTAGTTTCGATTGAGAATCAAAAGAAGAACTACAATTCTCAGACTTTCCACTTCCTGCTTTGTTTTTCTCAGGTTTTTGCCTGCCATATGAGTTCTGTTATACTCACAGACACCATACAAACAGTTTTAGAAATGTCAGAGTGTTTTCTATCCAAATCTACTAATAACAAGCATATTCTAGTTTCTGGGCCAGAGTAGTACCCTATTTAAATTGGGTACGTTTTTCATCCGGCCGTGAAAATACTGCCCCCTACACCCCAACAGGTTAAGTTTAGGCATTATCGGCCAATTTTTAAGGTTAGGCATTAAATCTGAATGGTTAAGGTAATGGTTAAGGTTTGGGATAGGCTTAAAACAAATGTATCAAAACAAGTTTCTACCGCTGGATTTGAACTTGCGACCTTTGGAATCAGAGGCAGAAGTTTCCACCCATTTGCAATCCCCGTCCACACCACTCTAGCAAAACCGAAAACTACTTGAAGGTAACATCGCTCACTGTTGCCCCTAGTGGCTGGTTTGCAAGTCATCACCTGACTTCCTTATACATAAATTGACGTTGAACACTGACATGTATCATGGGTGACCTGGCTGGTTTTTAAACTGTTAGTCTTGCAACTTCGCAATTCTGAAAAGGGTTTTTGGGTGACGAATAAAAGATTCAATCAGAAACCTGGATATGAAGAAACCCTTTTAGAACACATCATGTTTCCATACGGTGCAGCTGTGGGCTGGCACACTCTCCCTACACAATACAACAATGCTTCAAATGAATTCTTACTTCCGTACAGCTGAACTGAAACAAGCCGTCTGAATTTGTCTTAGTCCGAATCTCTTAAACATTCCGTGATCAAACAAAACAATACAACACACAAACACAATGCGCCTGAATATTTCTGCCCTCACTTGTCTTTTCCTTTCCCTCTCTTTTGTCCGGAGAGAGAGTGAGTTGTGAACTGCATTAGGCTGGATTTGACTAAGCCTACTCAGGCTGCTCATGTGAAAGACAACAATGGAAGCCCTATTTGAGTGTGGAAACCGAGTGCTGTTGAAATGTCCTTGTGCCTCTCGCACCGCAGAGAGGGGCTGCATGGGTTAGATCAGGCCTTTTAGTGGAGATTGGTGAAAATAGAGGGTTTGTTGAGGAGGGAACATGTTCAAGGTCACAGTGTATTTCCTCTGTATAATGCAGTAAGTAGGTATGCCGCATAAACTCGGCAACAGGGAGTAGTCAAAGTATTGCAATAAGGGGGAACATAAATGAATGTACAATTCATGTACATTGAGTGTTTTCTTCTTGCTGCTTTTTGTCTGTACTTGGTATATGTTGAGGGTCACAGACTAAGGTCTCTCATTAATTCTACATTATCATTTTTAAAATAACAGAGTTATTAAATTGAGAGAGAGAGAGAGAGAGAGCAAGAGAAAGAGAGAGCTACAGCAGTTTCTAGCCGATAGCACATTAATATTTAATAGTCCCAGCCAAGAATCTGTAACTACAAGGAGAACAGGCTGTCACTTCGTACTGAGTACCCCATCTACTGGAGCTGAGGCTTCTTCATAGTCCCTGTGTCTCAGGTGTAACGTTATTTTGGTTGTGGGGTGAGAGATTTAAAAAAAAAATATTTCACCTTTATTTAACCAGGTAGGCAAGTAGAGAACAAGTTCTCATTTACAATTGCGACCTGGCCAAGATAAAGCAAAGCAGTTCGACAACATACAACAACACAGAGTTACACATGGTGTAAAACAAACATACAGTCAATAATACAGTAGAAAATAAGTCTATATACAATGTGAGCAAATGAGGTGAGATAAGGGAGGTAAAGGCAAAAAAGGCCATGGTGGCAGAGTAAATACAATATAGCAAGTAAAACACTGGAATGGTAGATTTGTTGTAGAAGAAAGTGCAAAGTAGAAATATAAATAATGGGGTGCAAAGGAGCAAAATAAAAAAATAAAAAAATAAATACAGTAGGGGAAAAGGTAGTTGTTTGGGCTAAATTATAGATGGGCTATGTACAGGTGCAGTGATCTGTGAGCTGCTCTGATAGCTGGTGCTTAAAGCTAGTGAGGGAGATAAGTGTTTCCAGTTTCAGAGATTTTTGTAGTTCGTTCCAGTCATTGGCAGCAGAGAACTGGAAGGAGAGACGGCCAAAGGAGGAATTGGCTTTGGGGGTGACCAGAGAGATATACCTGCTGGAGCACGTGCTACAGGTGGGTGCTGCTATGGTGACCAGTGAGCGGAGATAAGGGGGGACTTTTCCTAGCAGGGTCTTGTAGATAACCTGGAGCCAGTGGGTTTGGCGACAATTATGAAGCGAGGGCCAGCCAACGAGAGCGTACAGGTCACAGTGGTGGGTAGTATATGGGGCTTTGGTGACAAAATGGATGGCACTGTGATAGACTGCATCCAGTTTGTTGAGTAGGGTATTGGAGGCTATTTTGTAAATGATATCGCCGAAGTCGAGGATCGGGTGGCGGGTGGCGAATCGCATCTCTGCATGTCCGGCAGACATATCAGTGTGGATGACGGATCACCACCTCAAGCTGAACCTCGGCAAGACGGAGCTGCTCTTCCTCCCGGGGAAGGACTGCCCGTTCCATGATCTCGCCATCACGGTTGACAACTCCATTGTGTCCTCCTCCCAGAGTGCTAAGAACCTTGGCGTGACCCTGGACAACACCCTGTCGTTCTCCACTAACACCAAGGCGGTGACCCGATCCTGTAGGTTTATGCTCTACAACATTCGCAGAGTACGACCCTGCCTCACACAGGAAGCGGCGCAGGTCCTAATCCAGGCACTTGTCATCTCCCGTCTGGATTACTGCAACTCGCTGTTGGCTGGGCTCCCTGCCTGTGCCATTAAACCCCTACAACTCATCCAGAACGCCGCAGCCCGTCTGGTGTTCAACCTTCCCAAGTTCTCTCATGTCACCCCGCTCCTCCGCTCTCTCCACTGGCTTCCAGTTGAAGCTCGCATCCGCTACAAGACCATGGTGCTTGCCTACGGAGCTGTGAAGGGAACGGCACCTCCGTACCTTCAGGATCTGATCAGTCCCTACACCCAAACAAGGGCACTGCGTTCATCCACCTCTGGCCTGCTGGCCCCCCTACCTCTGCGAAAGCACAGTTCTCGCTCAGCCCAGTCAAAACTGTTCGCTGCTCTGGCACCCCTATGGTGGAACAAGCTCCCTCATGACACCAGGACAGCGGAGTCAATCACCACCTTCCGGAGACACCTGAAACCCCACCTCTTTAAGGAATACCTAGGATAGGATAAAGTAATCCTTCTACCCCCCCCCCTTAAAAGATTTAGATGCACTATTGTAAAGTGGTTGTTCCACTGGATATCATAAGGTGAATGCACCAATTTGTAAGTCGCTCTGGATAAGAGCGTCTGCTAAATGACTTAAATGTAAATGTAATGGTCAGTTTTACGAGGGTTTGTTTGGCAGCATGAGTGAAGGATGCTTTGTTACGAAATAGGAAGCCAATTCTAGATTTAACTTTGGATTGGAGATGTTTGATGTGAGTCTGGAAGGAGAGTTTACAGTCTAACCAGACACCTAGGTATTTGTAATTGTCCACATATTCTATGTCAGAACCGTCCAGAGTAGTGATGCTGGACAGGCGGGCAGGTGCAGGCAGCGATCGATTGAAGAGCATGCATTTAGTTTTACTTGTATTTAGGAGCAGTTGGAGGCCACAGAAGGAGAGTTGTATGGCATTGAAGCTCGTCTGGAGGGTTGTTAACACAGTGTCCAAAGAAGGGCCAGAAGTATACAGACGTGTCGGACTCCAGGTCTGCAGACACTGAGTGGTGAGTACTGGGTCCTGTTTGGTGCCAAAGGTGTCAGATATCCCTGTTCTGCTGTACAGGGCTGGCACAGAGTAAAAAGAGAGGGGAAGGGGGAAGGAGAGACAAGATAGATAAATAGGAAGTTGATTGGGGTGGGGGATGAGAAGGGGGAAGAGAAAGCAAGATCACACAACAGGGAGAGCGAAAGAGAGAGAGACATTTTAGCTTACAGTGGCAAAGGGGTGTCTAGTGAAGGACAGCGTGGAAAGGGTGTCTAGTGAAGGCGTTGGGTGTGGGTAAAGAAGCGTTTAAAGCACATCAGACATCACAAAGGTAACAGGCTTCAAAGCCACGCCGACATTAAAGCCCTCCCTTAAACTCTCACTCTAACCCTCACCCCAGGAACCACCCCCCACTCCCTCTATCGCCCCCCTTTATCTCTCTCTGTCTCTTTTTGTCTCTTTCTGTCTCTCCCTCTCTCTCTCACTTCAATTCAAGGGCTTTATTGGCATGGGAAACATATGTTAACATTGCCAAAGCAAGTGAAGTAGATAATGAACAAAAGGGAAATAAACAATAAAAATTAACAGTAAACATTACACTCACAGAAGTTCCAAAAGAATAGTGACAATTCAAATGTCATATTATGTCTATAAACAGTGTTGTAACGATGTGCAAATCTCTCTCTCCCCCCTCTCTCTCTCTCTCTCTCTCTCTCTCTCTCTCTCTCTCTCTCTCTCTCTCTCTCTCTCTCTCTCCAGCTACAGTTTGGATCGCTGCATCAAAAATTCTAAAATTCTAATACACTAGCATTAACAACCTTGCTTGACCAAAAAAGAAAACTAAACTCAAACACATATTGGAAAAGTATTAGATTCTACAGCTAGTACAATGTGAAAATGAACAGAACAATGTGGGATACTTTCTATTCAGTCTGCTGAAACTCACAGCCAGTCCTTACAGAGCCGAGCTCCACTGAGTAGACACACACACACACTTTTCCTCTCTCTCTCTCTCTCTCTCTCTCTCTCTCTCTCTCTCTCTCTCTCTCTCTCTCTCATTCCTTTTCTTTTCAGGCCATTCTGCAGTACAATCCCTCGTTCTCTGAGTTCCTCTGAGAAACAGACAGGGTTTAACCTTTGGAGAGCCTGCAGCAGATGGCTGTAGCTTACGTCTGTAGACCGCCTGAGAGACCAGAAGAGTCAAAGTGTCTGTGACCACCAGACACCAAGTCAGATCTACACAGCCCTGCAGAGATCCAAGCTGGATATGTCTGTCTGTATGTCTGTCTGTGTCTGTCTGTCTCCTGGGTCTCTGTACAGATTATACTGGACATATTGTATCCACCATGTGTGTTTAGTCAACACTAGCCACATCTGTATTTGCTTGTAGCCTTTAGTGGGAAGGTGTGGGGGGTAAACTGAGCTGCCTTTCTTGGCCAATGATCCCTTGAGAAAGAAGTCCTGACTCAATAGGACTTGTTAAATAAAGGTTCATAAAAAAATCAAATTAACTTTACGTTGGAACTGTTTCCACTTTTCAGGCCATCATGTCTTCTTTGCTTGTGTTTTAGCATTATCCATCGCCATCACTGGGAAGGTGGTATATGTTTCTTGAATACACTCAGTAACACTCAGTTGTCATGACGTTGCCCTCTTTGGGTACAGCGAGCACTATTCCCCCCCTCCCTCTGCACCAGCCCTTTTCTATGCACCATCCCACTACCTCTGTCTCCCACACCCAGGCTGCTGTGGTCAGAAGAGGTCGTAAATTCCTAGAGAAGATCCTGCCTCATGGCCAGACAGTATAGAGAGAGTGAGTTTTCATAGAGAGAACAAAGGAATTTCTTCCACCTCACAGAACTGGACAACCGAACAATATTCAGGTTCTGGAGAAGGTATAAAAGATCGGTGAAGAATCCAGCTATGAACTGGCCCATTTGGTACAATTTTGTGAAACTCATGGGAGACAATAAGGCCACATTACCATAACACTGTTTAGACAATAGCCTCAGTTATGAGGCGTACATCTAATTGTTGTATAAGATGAATGAGTGAGGATGATACTGTTTGTGAAATTGTGTAATGTGATTTTGGACTGTTTAATGAAGGAAACTCCAATTCCCTAAAAAGTTTCACTAAGTCATTGGCACACCCCCAGGGGCACAGACAGGACCTGGCGTCATGAGACAGCCTTTTCGATGTTCTGAATAAAACCCCCACCTGGGTTTTCTATCATCAGACCAGCTTACCTCGATAACGAGAGGGCCAAGGTTTGAGAGGAGACCAGCTTACCTCGATAACGAGAGGGCCAAGGTTTGAGAGGAGACCAGCTTACCTCGATAACGAGAGGGCCAAGGTTTGAGAGGAGACCAGCTTACCTCGATAACGAGAGGGCCAAGGTTTGAGAGGAGACCAGCTTACCTCGATAACAAGAGGGCCAAGGTTTGAGAGGAGACCAGCTTACCTCGATAACGAGAGGGCCAAGGTTTGAGAGGAGACCAGCTTACCTCGATAACAAGAGGGCCAAGGTTTGAGAGGAGACCAGCTTACCTCGATAACGAGAGGGCCAAGGTTTGAGAGGAGACCAAGCTTACCTCAATTACGAGATGGCTAAAGGTTGCAGACCAGTACCTCTATCAGAGAGGGAAATAAGGGTTTGAGTAGATTGCTGAATCTTTTAACCATCCCACATGGTTAAACTCTTAGACTATCGATACCGACAGAATAAGAACAAGTCTTTGATATGAATCACTAGTCTGCAGCTAAGAATTCGGTATCATTGAACGTGAAGACCGATAACCGCCGAAACATCTATTCTATAACGACATGAATGAATGTCACTCTGAACTATCCATTCTAACCACGACAGAGAGAGAGAGTGGGCAAACTCTCCAACAGAAACGAACTTTTCAACAGAGATCCCGACGACACACTGAGCGTAAATATATATATTGATTGCAATTATTCCCGAATGAGTGAGCATTCATGTGCAAAGGATTAGCATTTCAATTGTTATAATTATCAACTCTGTAGTGCCTTCTCAGCTGAACCCCACTCCCCTTTTGTCTAACAAGCCGCCATACCGGTTTAGCCCACTAGGGCACATTCCTCTATCATTTTTTGTAACCATATCTACTTTGTTTGTGTTATGCATTTCTGTGAATTACCTAGTTAGTAAATAAATGATTTTAAGACAATTTATGTATGGATGACTCGTAGTGAAGACTGGGTTCGTGCAGATAACCAACAATTTACGATGTTTGGAATGAGACTAACGTGAGGTAAATAATAATTCATTAATTCGAAGACTAATTGATCAGATATTAAAATATCTGAAAGTTATATTAGGAAAATTATAACTTTGTAATCTGAATATTTTCCTTGGTGCCCCGACTTCCTAGTTAATTACAGTTACATGATTAATCAGTTTAATCTCGTAATAATAATTACAGAGAGTTATTTGATAAATAAGTCTTCAGTTTTAATGATGCCAAAGACACGACACAGTGGTAGTTCCTAATGCTATGCTCCACCGTAGAAAACCTAATGATATGTGCGGGTTGTTCGGGTCTATTTTATCTGTGTGTGTTTTCAAGAGGATGTCTCTCTGTTTCTCTATTTCTCTCCATCACCCTTTCTATGTTTCTACCCCTATAATTTCTCTCTCTCTCTCTCCCTCTCTTTGTGTTTTCTCTGTGCTGTGGAGGCTGTACTTTGCCTCTCGGCAGGGAAACCACAGTAGACAGTGTTCATGGAGCAGAGCTGAAGAAGAACTCTACTGACTCAATTAAACACTCTCATTTAACCTTCAACGTCTCAACCACTGTAACAGCTTTGGTAGTCGCGTTTGCAGGAATGAGGTGCAGGAAGCAACGAACACAGGGAGTGGTGTTTTTAATAACACTTTGAAGAAAAAACAAAGTTCCCAAACACAGGGGAATAAATACAATGTGCGACAATGCCAAGCCGACACGAACAAGACAGTCGACATACAACAATTAATCCCGCACAACAAGGAGCGGGCCAGCTAAACTAAATAGCCCCTCTAATGGCTAATTGACCACAGGTGTCTAAAATAAAAAAAGGGAAAAGCAAAAGGGAATCGGTGGCAGCTAATAGGCCGGTGACGACGACCGCCGAGCGCCACCCGAGCAGGAGGGGGCGCCACCGTCGGTGGGAATCGTGACAGTACCCCCCTCCTGACGCGCGGCTCCCGCAGCGCCAACACCGGCCTCGAGGTCGACCCGGAGGGCGAGGCGCAGCGTGATCCGGACGGAGGTGGTGGAAATCCCTCAACATAGATGGGTCCAGGACGTCCTCCGCCGGCACCCAGCACCTCTCCTCCAGGCCGTACCCCTCCCAGTCCACGAGGTACTGCAAGCCCCTCGCCCGGCGTCTCGAGTCCAGAATGGCCCGTATGCTGTACGCCGGGGACCCCCCGATGTCCAGAGGGGGCGGAGGGACCTCCGGCACCTTATCTTCTTGAAGGGGACCAGCTACCACCGGCCTGAGGAGAGACACATGAAACAAGGGGTTAATACGGTATTAGGAAGGGAGTTGCAACCGATAACACACCTCGCTTATCCTCCTCAGGACTTTGAAGGGCCCCACACACTGCGGCCCCAGCTTCCGGCAGGGCACGCGGAGGGGCAGGTTCCGGGTCGAGAGCCAGACCCTGTCTCCCGGTGCGAACACGGGCGCCTCACTGCGGTGGCGGTCAGCACTCCTCTTCTGCCGCGCACTGGCCTCCTTTAGTGAGTCCTGGACGGCTCTCCAGGTCTCCTTGAAGTGCTGGACCCAGTCCTCCACCGCAGGAGCCTCGGTCTGGCTCCGGTGCCATGTTGCCCGGACCGGCTGGTAACCTAACACATACTGAAAGGGTGATATGTTAGTAGAGGAGTGGCGAAGTGAGTTCTGGGCTAATTCAGCCCAGGGAATATACCTCGCCCACTCCCCTGGCCGGTCCTGGCAATACAACCTCAGGAACCTGCCCACCTCCTGGTTCACCCTCTCCGCCTGCCCATTGCTCTCGGGGTGATAACCGGAGGTCAAACTGACCGAGACCCCCAGCCGCTCCATAAACGCTCTCCAGACCCTGGATGTGAACTGGGAACCTCGATCAGAGACAATGTCCTCCGGCACCCCGAGGGGCCGGAAGACATGGGTAAATAGGGCCTCAGCAGTCTGCAGGGCCGTAGGGAGACCGGGCAATGGGAGGAGACGGCAGGACTTAGAGAACCGATCCACAACCACCAGAATCGCCGTGTTCCCCTGAGAGGGGGGAAGATCTGTCAAGAAGTCGATGGTCGAAGGCGATGGTTGTTGTGGAACGGGGAGGGGCTGTAACTTCCCTCTCGGTAGATGCCTAGGAGCCTTACTCTGGGCACACACCGAACAGGAAGAGACATAGGACCTCACGTCCTTAGCCAAGGTGGGCCACCAGTACTTCCCCCTTAGACTCCGCACTGTCCTCGCCTCACCAGGATGACCCGCAGTAGGTAGCGTGTGCGCCCACCGAATCAAACGATCACGAACACCGAGCGGCACATACATGCGCCCCACGGGCACCTGCGCAGGCGCAGGTTCCAACACCAATGCCCGCTCGATGTCCGCGTCCACCTCCCATACCACTGGTGCCACCAGCCTAGACGCTGGAATGATGGGAATTGGATCGATGGGCCGGTCCTCCGTGTCATAGAGACGGGACAGCGCGTCGGCTTTAGTATTCAGGGAACCCGGTCTATAGGAGATGGTAAACCTAAACCGGGCGAAGAACATGGCCCACCTCGCCTGACGTGGATTCAGTCTCCTCGCTGCCCGGATGTACTCCAGGTTTCGGTGGTCGGTCCAAATGAAAAGGGGTGCTTAGCCCCCTCAAGCCAGTGCCGCCACACCCTCAGGGCTTTGACCACCGCTAGCAACTCCCTGTCCCCCACATCGTAGTTACGCTCCGCCGAACTGAGCTTCTTCGAAAAGAAAGCGCAGGGGCGGAGTTTTGATGGCGTACCCGAGGGCTGTGATAGCACGGCACCCACCCCATCCTCGGATGCGTCCACCTCCACTATGAACGCTAAAGACGGGTCCGGGTGCGCCAACACGGGTGCGTCGGTGAACAGCGTCTTCAACTTCTTGAAGGCTCCGTCCGCCTCAGTCGACCATCGCAAACGCACCGGCCCCCCCTTCAGCAGTGAGGTAATGGGAGCCGCTACCTGGCCAAAACCTCGGATAAACCTCCGGTAGTAATTGGCAAAACCTAAGAACCGCTGCACCTCCTTCACCGTGGTTGGAGTCGGCCAATTACGCACGGCCTTAACGCGGTCACACTCTATCACCACCCCCGTGGTGGAAATGCGATAATCCAGAATGGAGACGGCTCGTTTGGAAAACTCACACTTCTCAGCCTTACCGTATAGGTCATGCTCCAGCAGTCTACCAAGCACCTTGCGCACCCGGGGCACATGCGCGGAGCGGGTGGCGGAATATATCAGAATGTCATCGATATAGACAATCACGCCCTGCCCGTGCAGGTCCCTGAGAATTTCGTCAACAAAGGATTGAAAGACGGCTGGAGCATTTTTCAACCCATACGGCATGACGAGGTACTCATAATGGCCTGATGTGGTACTAAAGGCGGTTTTCCACTCGTCTCCCTTCTTGATACGCACCAGATTATACGCGCTCCTGAGATCCAGTTTTGTGAAGAACTGTGCTCCGTGAAATGATTCCACCGTCGTAGCGATGAGAGGTAGTGGGTAACTAAACCCCACCGTGATAGCGTTTAGACCTCTGTAATCAATGCACGGATGCAGACCTCCCTCCTTTTTCTTCACAAAAAGAAACTCGAGGAAGCGGGTGAGATGGAGGGCCGAATGTACCCCTGTCCCAGGGATTCCGTGACATATGTCTCCATAGCCGCCGTCTCCTCCTGTGACAAGGGGTACACGTGACTCCTGGGAAGCGCAGCGTTAACCTGGAGCTCTATCGCACAGTCCCCCTGTCGACGAGGTGGTAATTTAGTCGCCCTCTTTTTACAAAAAGCGATCGCCAAATCGGCGTATTCAGGGGGAATGCGCACGGTGGACACCTGGTCTGGACTTTCCACCGACGTGGCACCTATGGAAACTCCTAGACACCTCCCTGAACACTCCTCTGACCACCCCTGGAGAACCCCCTGTTTCCATGAAATACGGGGATTGTGACCAGCCAGCCAGGGGACCCCCAGCACCACCAGAAACGCAGGCGAATCAATAAGGAAAAAACAAATGCGTTCCTTATGATTCCCCTGCGTTACCATGTCCAGTGGCACCGTAGACTCGCTGACTAGCCCTGACCCTAATGGTCGGCTATCTAGGGAGTGCACGGGGAAAGGGGAATCTATCGGCACCCGCGGAATGCCCAGCTTAATGGCAAGTCCATGGTCCATAAAGTTCCCAGCTGCGCCTGAATCGACTAGCGCCCTATGTTGGGAAGAGGGACATTTTTTTGTAAACAAAACAGGTAAAAACACGTGACCAACAGGGGGTTCTGGGTGAATCTGGTGCTGACTCACCTGAGGTGACCGAGAAGTGTTCTGCCTGCCCTCTCGACTCCCAGACTGGCTCCTCCAGCACCGGTCGGCCGTGTGTCCTCTCCGACCACAGCTGGTGCAGGAGGAGCCACCTCCTCCGGTGCCCCTTGGCACGGCCCCCCCTACCTCCATAGGAGTAGGGGCGGGGGTGCACGGGGGTGGAACGGGCAGGACCCTCTCCGAACGCCCGCGGGCAGCCAGCAAATTGTCCAGACGTATGGACATGTCTATCAGCTCGTCCAGGGACAGAGCTGTGTCCCGACAGGCCAGCTCCCTGCGGACGTCCGCCCGGAGACTGCAGCGGTAGTGGTCTATGACGGCCCTGTCGTTCCACCCCGCCCCAGCAGCCAAGGTCCTGAACTCCGGCGCGAAATCCTGAGCACTCCTCATCTCCTGCCTGAGGTGGAACAGCCGTTCACCCGCCGCTCTTCCTTCCGGAGGGTGGTCGAACACGGCCCGAAAGCGGCGGGTGAACTCTGGGTAGTGGTCCCTCGCCGAGTCTGGACCGTTCCAGACCGCATTAGCCCACTCCAGAGCTCGGCCCGTCAGGCAGGAAACGAGGGCACTCACGCTCTCCTCCCCCGTGGGAGCAGGTCTGACGGTGGCCAGGTACAGCTCAAGCTGGAGCAAAAACCCCTGGCACCCAGCCGCCGCCCCATCGTACTCCCTCGGGGGGGCCAAACGAAGCGCGCCAGAGCCAGACGTCGTGGGAGGCGAAGATGGCTGTATCGGGGGAGGTGGAGGTGGAGAGAGGATACCACTTCTCTCCCATCGGTCCATCCTCTCCATCATCTGGTCCATTGCCGATCCGATGCGGTGTAGGACTGTCGTGTGGTGGAGCACGCGTTCCTCCATCGAGGGCAGAGGAGTGCCCGCTGCTCCCGCTGATTCCATGCCATTTACGATTGGTGCGGGATTCTGTAACGGCTTTGGTAGTCGCGTTTGCAGGAATGAGGTGCAGGAAGCAACGAACACAGGGAGTGGTGTTTTTAATAACACTTTGAAGAAAAAACAAAGCTCCCAAAAACAGGGGAATAAATACAATGTGCGACAATGCCAAGCCGACACGAACAAGTCAGTCGACATACAACAATTAATCCCGCACAACAAGGAGCGGGCCAGCTAAACTAAATAACCCCTCTAATGGCTAATTGACCACAGGTGTCTAAAATAAAAAAAACGGAAAAGCAAAAGGGAATCGGTGGCAGCTAATAGGCCGGTGACGACAACCGCCGAGCGCCACCCGAGCAGGAGGGGGCGCCACCGTCGGTAGGAATCGTGACAACCACCCAATGGAATCTTTTCACTACTCGCCCTATCTTAAGCTTTCTCAAATACCAGTCTTTCCTTACAATATTTCTCTGTCTCTTTTTCTTATTTTAGATTTTTTTAAATTGCATCACACAAACATTGTAGAGAACAATATACAGAAATCACAAATTACAAAAGTAAAAAAGAAAGAAAGAAAACCAGAGAGAAACAAAAAAAGTATATTACACCATAAACAAGTTACATTTTGACAAATACTGTAGACACTTTAATAAGTTGCTGCTTATACCTTTCAGGGATGTTAAATAATATTCTAAATCAATCAGAAAAATATTGAAAAGTTTTCATTTTATGGATGAAAAATTCACAATGTATTGACAGTCACTGTGCGTGTATGTAAAATAAAAAACATCAAATTTGGTCATGTGTACAGGTTTACCCAACTTATCACTAATATATATTTTCATATCTGTCCATTTTCTACATTAATTAAATATTTTGAAATACAACTATTAGATCTTCTCACTGTGTTTTCTCAATTCCATTATTTTCTGCATCTTCCACCGCTACGCATCACCTCTTTGTTTTTTTCTATCCTCTTCTTTCTCCCTCACTCACTCCTCTCCTCTGTCCATCTATCTCTTCTACGGACACTGTGATTGAGAATGTCCATCATGAGAGGGAGAGCAGTTAAATCCTGTAGTCAAATTCCAGCCCAAGATATACAGCAACTACAGCACTGTCAATATCTCGAATCTATACCTGGACAGGGGAAACTTCAGCAGGGAAATATCCCACGCTAGTGCTTTACTTCCATCCACAGTCCACTGGCTCAGTCACATTTCAGTATTTCAGCATATCTGTAATAAAGGATAAAATACTAAACTGTTATAATTCATATAGGGAAGTGCCAAGGGATTATACCAGGACTTGTTTCTCATATGGTCTAAATTCAAACTCAGAGGACCCCTCAGAACAGTGATAAAGTGGTCAGACATGGCAGGTCATCTACTGTGTAATTGGTTTCCATGCGTTAGAATAAGCATTGTTAACCTCTATTTCTTTTAGTCTGAGAGAAATTGACGGCCATTTTGAACCAAAGTCTAATCAGTCTGCTTTTTGCTCTTTCTCTAGACTCCGGTCTGAGGAGAGTTGTGTTCCCCTGATTTGTGATAATCACATGTATTACACTGTATTACACATATTCTCTCTATCTCCAGCCTGTTTCCTCACAACAGCTACACAACCATCAGACACACATGCCTCATTTGGGTCATAATTTGGGTTTCTGGAATTGTATAACACTTGAGCCCATATTTATAAAGTGTCTCGTTGTGGAAGTGCTGATCTACAGTGTGATCAGGTCCCCGCTGTCCGTGTAATCTTATTCAATATGACAGAGATCAGCTCGATTCAATCAGATCCGCTGTTAGAGCTGTCAAATCCACAAGTAGCTCCCGGCGTTATACCTGAAGAGGACATTGCCAATGGCTGCACGGAGTCGCATTAACAGAAATCCCATGTTTACAGTTGAATGTGAAATGTAATCTACACCTCCATTAGGATGATAGAAACCCTCATTATTTAGTTGAATGATTTTTACATTTGAGCGTCATTATCTCTATATAGCCGACACTTTCTCATTCTGAACTTTTAATGTGAGTGGGGCGGGTGTGGCTTAGTGACAATGATCGCAAGAGCAGATACTCACCGATTTGATCACTCCAACGCAGTTCCACTCCAACACTCCAAAACATCCTCTATGTGGGCCCCTGCTATAGTCGGTTAACACTTGATCTGATTGAATCTAGGCTTTAACTCTGAGAAGTTTTGTGAATAAGGGCCTTGGTAGACTAGCCTACAGTACGGATGGTGTGACTCAGCCCTAGGCTAATGACCCCTGTAACGGTCTGGGTGTAGCTGGTGCAGAGGAGTCAGGCGCAGGACAGCAGAGATGAGTAATAAAAGTAACTTTACTCAATAATATACATTCCATGTTGTAAATACCCAGCCCACACAAAAGGACCGGAGTACATAAAACAAACACGCACAAAAACCATGGGGAAAACAGAGGGTTAAATAATGAACATGTAATTGGGGAATTGAAATCAGATGTGTAAAACAAACTCAAAACAAATGGAAAATGAAAAGTGGATCGGCGATGGGTAGAAGGCCGGTGACGTCGACCGCTGAACGCCGCCCGAACAA
The DNA here is from genome assembly GCF_901001165.1 of Salmo trutta. Classification (NCBI taxonomy): domain Eukaryota; kingdom Metazoa; phylum Chordata; class Actinopteri; order Salmoniformes; family Salmonidae; genus Salmo; species Salmo trutta. The sequence continues at coordinate 26,087,541 of NC_042986.1, forward strand.
GGAGAGGGACCGACTTCGGCGGAAGTTGTGACAACCATTGAGGTTTTAAGGTCAGTAACCTTTGTATTGGTTCTCCACACAGTACGTTAACCATGTGGAAACTGGAGAAAGGACGTTTATGAGAGGAGTCTACAGGGGACACTTAGGTCTATGTTTATGGAGCAGTAGTCTGCTACCCAAGATTCACTGCTTAAGAAAAATGCCTCAAGGTGTTTCTCTAGGCCTACCCAGCGGAACTGTAGTTCAAATGAAAAATAAGTTTCAGCGTATGTGATTCAGGTATTTAATTGATTAATCAATATGTGCTATGAACTGAACATCTTTCTGTCGGGAATTAAGTCCAGCTTTCGCCCCGTCTCTGGTTTTGTGTGTTATTCAAGTGGATGAGTGCTCCGGTTAGCCAGCCAATCCATTTTCATTAACTCAAGCATCACAGTCATTAACACCTTAGGAATGAAAGCTATTTTCAAGGACCTTAAAACAAACAATATCAAACATCTCTTTAAGAAATTCACACAAACAACAGTAAACCATGTTTTTTTTCTCTGGCCAGGTTGCATGGTAAAAAATAAATAATCATGACTCTATGTATATGCAATATATACATCAGATTTTGTGTTTGTATGTGCTTTGTTTCCAGGTCTGTAAACGAGACAAATTAGATCGAAGTGTATTGGTTGCGTACACAGATTTGCAGATGTTATCGCAGGTCCAGCGAAATGCTTGTGTTTCTAGTTCCAACAGTGCAGTAATACATAGCAACAGTATACACATATAAAGTGTGTAGAACAGTATGTAAACAGAACACGAAGACATTGTCACTATTCATTTCAGACAACAACAAAAGCATGATGACATTGACAACACAAGCAATACCTCAGTGTTGAGAAATGTAGACTATAAGACAACAGGGACTATTATGAACTGTGTGGGCCTAATGCTTAACTTTCCCTCAAGTCACATACAGTGAGGGAAAAAAGTATTTGATCCCCTGCTGATTTTGTAGGTTCGCCCACTGACAAAGAAATGATCAGTCCATCATTTTAATGGTAGGTTTATTTGAACAGTGAGATACAGAATAACAACAACAAAATCCAGAAAAACGCATGTCAAAAATGTTATAAAATGATTTGCATTTTAATGAGGGAAATAAGTATTTGACCCCTCTGCAAAACATGACTTAGTACTTGGTGGCAAAACCCTTGTTGGCAATTACAGAGGTCAGACGTTTCTTGTAGTTGGCCACCAGGTTTGCACACATCTCAGGAGGGATTTTGTCCCACTCCTCTTTGCAGATCTTCTCCAAGTCATTAAGGTTTCGAGGCTGACGTTTGGCAACTCGAACCTTCAGCTCCCTCCACAGATTTTCTATGGGATTAAGGTCTGGAGACTGGCTAGGCCACTCCAGGACCTTAATGTGCTTCTTCTTGAGCCACTCCTTTGTTGCCTTGGCCGTGTGTTTTGGGTCATTGTCGTGCTGGAATACCCATCCATGACCCATTTTCAATGCCCTGGCTGAGGGAAGGAGGTTCTCACCCAAGATTTGACGGTACATGGCCCCGTCCATCATCCATTTGATGCGGTGAAGTTGTCCTGTCCCTTAGCAGAAAAACACCCCCAAAGCATAATGTTTCCACCTCCATGTTTGATGGTGGGGATGGTTTTCTTGGGGTCATAGGCAGCATTCCTCCTCCTCCAAACACGGCAAGTTGAGTTGATGCCAAAGAGCTCCATTTTGGTCTCATCTGACCACAACACTTTCACCCAGTTGTCCTCTGAATCATTCAGATGTTCATTGGCAAACTTCAGACGGGGATGTATATGTGCTTTCTTGAGCAGGGGCACCTTGCGGGCGCTGCAGGATTTCAGTCCTTTACGGCGTAGTGTGTTACCAATTGTTTCTTGGTGACTATGGTCCCAGCTGCCTTGAGATCATTGACAAGATCCTCCCGTGTAGTTCTGGACTGATTCCTCACCGTTCTCATGATCATTGCAACTCCACGAGGTGAGATTTTGCATGGAGCCCCAGGCCGAGGGAGATTTACAGTTCTTTTGTGTTTCTTCCATTTGCGAATAATCGCACAAACTGTTGACACCTTCTCACCAAGCTGCTTGGCAATGGTCTTGTAGCCCATTCCAGCCTTGTGTAGGTGACATCCGTGGAGAGCGCTCTGGTCTTGGCCATGGTGGAGAGTTTGGAATCTGATTGATTGATTGCTTCTGTGGACAGGTGTCTTTTATACAGGTAACAAACTGAGATTAGGAGCACTCCCTTTAGGAGTGTGCTCCTAATCTCAGCTCGTTACCTGTATAAAAGACACCTGGGAGCCAGAAATCTTTCTTATTGAGAGGGGGTCAAATACTTATTTCCCTCATTAAAATGCAAATCAATTTATACAATTTTTGACATGCATTTTTCTGGATTTTTTTGTTGTTATTCTGTCTCTCACTATTCAAATAAACCTACCATTAAAATTACAGACTGATAATTTCTTTGTCAGTGGGCAAACGTACAAAATCAGCAGGGGATCAAATACTTTTTTCCCTCACTGTACATCTATGAATAAACAAAATCGAATAACTTTCTTGTCAGATACCACACTCTTTGACTCCCCTTGTCACGGTTGTCGTATGAACGAGACCAAGGCGCAGCGTGCGTATCGTTCCACATCTTTATTTATATGTGAAACTATGCAATACATACAATAAACTATATATATATTAAAAAAACGTGATGAAGAGGTACAACATGCACTAACACAAAATAATCTCCCACAAACACTAGTGGGAAAAACAACAACTTAAATATGATCCCCAATTAGAGACAACGATGACCAGCTGCCTCTAATTGGGAATCATACAAAAACCCCAACCTAGAAAAAATAACCTAGAACACAACATAGAAAATGTAAACTAGACAAAAAACCCAACATAGAAAAAAGAAACTAGAACCAAACATAGAAATAAATAAACTAGACAAAACCCACCAGTCACGCCCTGACCTACTCTACCATAGAAAAATATGAGCTCTCTATGGTCAGGACGTGACACCCCCTCTCTCTCTCGCACCAACACTCTCTCTACATTAAAGCCAATCCACTGAGCTTAGTTTCAGCCTCTGTTAATTAAATCACTCCTGATTCTCTATTTATGTATTCTGCCAATGAATTATTAACCCAGCAGTTTTGGATATTATTGTTGTTTTGTAGTTTGTATGTGTGCATGCGTACAGCTGCCATTATGAAACAAACTGTTTCTTTTACAGACGCAAACTCATGTTTTATGGAGTCTGTCTCCGTCATATTAAAAAGCAATAAGCAATGCATATTTAGTAATTTAGCCGAAGCTCTTATCCAGAGAAACATACAGCGACTTACAGCATTCATCTTAAGATAGCTAGGTGAGACAACCACATATATCAGTCATAGTAAGTACATTCTTCTCAATCTTTAATGCATATAGCCAACGACTCTGCATTTCTCCTTCTCTTACTAGCTCAGTATAGCCCAACATCACATGTGTGTCATATTGAGTCTGGGAGTGTGCGGTGTGACAGATACAGAACCAAAAGATTGATAGGCGGCAGGTAGCCTAGCGGTTAAGAGCGTTGGGCCAGTAACCGAAAGGTTGAATCCCTGAGCCGGCAACGTGGAAAAATCTGCCATTCTGCCCTTGAGCAAGGCAGTTAAACCCACAACAACAACTACTCCCTGGGCACCATCAACGTTGATTAAAGCAGTCTCCCGCACCTCTCTGATTCAGAGGGGTTGAGTTAAATGTGTAAGACAAATTTTGGTTGAATGCATTCATTTGTGCAACTGACTACGCATCCCCTTTCCCCCTACTGTGTAAACAAAGACATTCTAACTCACCTGCACGCAAATGCACACACAAACAGTTTGTGTTTTCTTTGGTCGTTTTTTGGGGTTGTTATTGTTGTAGACCATCTTGAGTTGCACATGGGGTCCAGCCTCAGTATGGCCCAGTGGAGCACTGAGTGCTGAGCCCTTTCCTCTCCTCTCCCAGGACAGAGAGGGCTAGAGGGAATCTGACAGGCCCTGAGGTGGTCTAGATATGACTGGAGGGAGACAGCTCACAGTCTACTACTAACAGCCTAACTGACCTCAGTTCAGCCTCACAAATGGGTCACACAGTCTAGGCATCCTACTAAAAACAGTCCAACTGATCTATCTTCAGATCTTAAACGCTCCAAGCCTTAGACACATGATGGTCTAATATCCACTGCTAAACACAGGCTTGTCAGACCGACCTCAATTGAACTTGATTAATTCCGTCTACGCTCTCTGGGTAATTTTGATGTAACACAATGTAGCATGATGTAAACAAACCCATTTGAAACATAAGCCAACTTAACCATACCTTGTCATAGAAGATAGCTAAACTAAGTTTACTAATCTAATCTAACATAGCACCATAACCTCACCCAGTCACCTCCTGCTGTATGGGCTCTCCTCCATACTATATCTAAAAAGTAAAGCATATTGTGGTACAGGAATAGGAGATGTAGGGTATAGCTGGTGAGAAAGTCTGACAGTCTCGTCATCCATAAACATCCACCTTATATTACCAAAGCAGCAAACGCGCAATGTACCCAATAATTACACAACACTACAGTATGCATAATTCATGCAGAACTAGCTGCAATATGTGTAAATACATTCATACACACACACAGTTCTAGCCTGCGTGAGCTTATGTGGGATATTTGAAATCCAGTTTAAGGCTGAGGTTAAGTTTCTTGTTAACACCCAAACAATATGTTCTCAACTCAAGGTTGGACAGGAGAGGGAGAGACACATCACCTGCAGATTGGGGTGACCATACTGCAGTAACAGTCGACTCAAGTTAAACTGTTGTACCAATTCCCATCATCATTGGTGTTTATAAAAAATTATTCAGGCATACAAGAGGGTAAAAGCCATACTAACAAAAAATATATTGCATTTCCATGATATCCAATCATGGCAGTTCTAAACAGGAGAAGTTGCTTCTGGCATGGCTTGACTGTTTAGTTTGCACCAGATTTTATCAAGGTGTAGCTAAATTAGTTTGTAATGATCAGTGTGTTATTATGAATGAAGTGATGAAGGCTGGTCACTGATCAATAGGATATGGAACTACTGTCTGTGGCACAATGGAACCCTGTCAAAAAAACTGTTCTACTTTCCATTCAGCCGTAACCCACTTCTCCCTGTGAGAATATAGCCAGGTAACCGATCATGAAACCCATTTGCAAGAGTGTGCAGAATATCACTAATGGAAAACTCACTCACTAAGTGTTTGCAGAGTTCACATTTTGACATTTGAAGGTTTTGGGCAGGTTAACTTGGAATGCAACTTCAAAGTCTTATTTTTGCTAACAACCCTTGTGACAGTGTAATGTAGGCAGATGCAACATCTAGATATGTTTAGAGTTATATATCCCATGGTGTTATACACTTGAAGGATGGAGTAGTAGTTTAAAAGGAAAGGTTAACTAGTACGGCAGACTCTGGCACAGCGTGTCTTTATGTATGGGGAAACAGATTGAATAGAGTCATTTGCCCTCTGAGTACAGAAGGCATTAAATGAGATCGGGTTGTATTAAACATGGTCATGTTAGAACGCTTTGATTAATGACTTAATGAAATGCAACAGGGGATATTGTCAATATTTTCCTTTGCTACAAAGCTTTTAATCTCGATCTCTGGAGTTGCGCTCACTCATACATGGCCAGATGAAACTCATATAATTAAAATGTATGTTCAATCTGAGATGCTGTCTCTCCAATACAAAGGTCTGGTCTTTTGAATAAACTCAGTACATATGATATCTTTCCAAGGGTCATTTTAGGGCAGATACGTAATGATGAAGCATTGATTTGTACATCCTCTGAGTCTGGAGGAAATCAAGGCCTCCTCTGACTTGTGTAAACAGTGGAGAAATAATCCCTAGCAGGTAGGACAAGGTGAAGCTTTTCTCTGTCTTATTGTGTCAAGGTCCTGAGTCTAAAGATATGTAAATCTATGGATCCAGCACAGCATGACTAAAGCTTACTCTGTGCAGTCAGTGTATACTGTAGCTATGTGGGTGGTACACACGAGCGTACACACACACACACTCACGCACGCACAAATGCTCACAAACACATACACACATATACATACACAAACACACACATACACACATACACACAAAAAAATGCATACACATAGTTTATTACTTTGCCTAAATAATGACTGATGGACATAGCAGAGGAATGTTTGTGTCTATCCCTGGTCCCTGTTTGAACAGCTAAGACACTCGCAAAGAAGCTTTAATGCTTGCAGCATGCACTGCCATGCACACACACTAGACATGCAATGGAGTGTCAATGTACTGTAGGCACTAGCACTGTGTTTACAATAAGGAAATCAACATTACAAAAAAACAAAAATACCCGTACTGGGCTGCCCCATTTCTACCCAAGGGTGAAATTGCCTTTTCATGAATTCCATTATACTTGGTCTTTGAAAAATTGGTTTTATCATCTGCGGAAATAATTTTTCTTCACAAAGTGTGTTTTGATGATCTGTTGTTTGATGAAGTGTCTTGGCCCCAGAATCTGAGACGCTGGTAAAACTGCTTCGTTTTGGGGGTTTCATTTCCACGCTCTGCGGACGATGATGAATGAAGGATCCTCTAGTTGAGTGGCATCGTTCAGTGACACCTGAGCCTGCAGCCGTGGAGCCTGCAGCCGTGGAGCCTGCAGCCGTGGAGCCTGCAGCCGTGGAGCCTGCAGCCGTGGAGCCTGCAGCCGTGGAGCCTGCAGCCGTGGAGCCTGCAGCCGTGGAGCCTGCAGCCGTGGAGCCTGCAGCCGTGGAGCCTGCAGTCAAGTTTCAAGTTTTAATGTCACGTGCATAAGTGTGTGTGTCAGTGTGCGTGAGTGTGTAGAGTCCTGTGAGTGTGCATAGAGACAGTGCAAAAATACAAATACAAGGTTCAACTCAGATAGTCCGTGTAGCCATTGTGTTAGCTATTTAGCAGTCTTATGACTTGGGGATAGAAGCTGTTCAGAAACCTGTTGGTGTCAGACTTGATGCGCCGGTACCGCTTGCCATGCAGAAGCAGAGAGAACAGTCTATGGCTTGGGTGGTTGGAGTCTTATGGATTTCCTGAAGCCTGTGTAATGTGATCCCTCATTTCGAGGGGCTTCAAGAAAGTGGTTGTTTCTGTCAATCAGTTTTTAAGTGGTTGTGAAATATACTGTAGGTATTGCTAAATTGTTCAGAGTGACCAACCTTAATGTGAAGTTATTGATTTTTGTACTTTTTACTTTATTTCAGAGAGCAAAACGAATTCGCTATCTTTTATCTATTCAATAAGCTTGTCTACAAGTTGTATAGATTATTCATGAAGAGTGCAAAACATTGTCATGTCTCATTTTCGATTAATTGAAAATGAAACCTTTTTCAAAGTATCTCTCTTTTTCAAACAAGCATTGCAGAGCCGGTTACAATTCCAATGTCATGCTGCTGAGAAATTAACATACAGGGCATTGAGAAAGTATTCAGACCCCTTGACTTTTACCACATTTTGTTACGTTACAGCCTTATTCTAAAATGGATTAAATTGTTTTTTTTCCCTCATCGATCTACATAGAATATTTTTGCAAATGTATAAGAAAAAACCCCGGAAACATCACATTTACGTAAGTATTCAGACCCTTTACTCAGTACTTTGTAGAAGCACCTTAGGCAGCGACCACAGCCTAAAATCTTCTTGGGGATGATGCTACATTCTTCTCTGCAGATCCTCTCGAGCTCTGTCAAGTTGGATGGGGATCGTCGCTGCACAGATATTTTCAGGTCTCTCCAGAGATGTTTGATCGGGTTCGAGTCCAGGCTCTGGCTGGGCCACTCAAGGACATTCAGAGACTCGCCCCGAAGCCACTTCTGCGTTGTCTTCGCTGTGTGCTTAGGGTCATTGTCCTGTTGGAAGGTGATCCTTCTCCCCAGTCTGAGGTCCTGAGCGTTCTGGAGCAAGTTTTCATCAAGGATCTCTCTGTACTTTGCTCCATTGATCTTTCCATCAATCCTGACTAGTCTCCCAGTCCCTGCTGCTGAAAAACATCCCATCAGCATAATTCTGCCACCACCGTGCTTCACCGTAGGGATAGTGCCAGGTTCCCTCCAGACGTGACACTTGGCATTCAGGCCAATGGGTTTCAATCTTGATTTCATCTGATCAGAGAATCTTGTTTCTCATGGTCTGAGAGTCCTTTAGGTGCCTTTTGGCAAACTCCAAGAGGGCTGTCATGTGCCTTTTACTGAGGAGTGGCTTCCATCTGCCATCTCTACTATAAAGGCCTGATTGGTGGAGTGCTTTAGAGATGGTTGTCCTTCTGGAAGTTTCTCCCATCACCACAGAGGAACTCTAGAGCTCTGTCAGAGTGACCATCGGGTTCTTGGTCACCTCCCTGACCAAGGCCCTTCAACACCGATTGCTCAGTGTGGCCTTGTGGCCAGCTCTAGGAAGAGTCTTGGTGGTTCCAAAATTCTTCCTTTTAAAACCTTTTCGGGATCGGTGTCCCTTCCATGGGACAGTTGAGCTAACGTAGGCTAATGAAATTAGCATGAGGTTGTAAGTAACAAGAAAATTTCCCAGGACATAGACATATCCATCACGGTTGACAACTCCATTGTGTCCTCCTCCCAGAGTGCTAAGAGCCTTGGCGTGACCCTGGACAACACCCTGTCGTTCTCAGCTAACATCAAGGCAGTGACCCGATCCGGAAGGTTCATGCTCTACAACATTCGCAGAGTACGACCCTGCCTTACACAGGAAGCGGCGCAGGTCCTAATCCAGGCACTTGTCATCTCCCGTCTGGATTACTGCAACTCGCTGTTGGCTGGGCTCCCTGCCTGTGCCATTAAACCCCTACAACTCATCCAGAACGCCGCAGCCCGTCTGGTGTTCAACCTTCCCAAGTTCTCTCACGTCACCCCGCTCCTCCGCACACTCCACTGGCTTCCAGATGAAGCTCGCATCTGCTACAAGACCATGGTGCTTGCCTACGGAGCTGTGAGGGGAACGGCACCTCCGTACCTTCAGGATCTGATCAGTCCCTACACCCAAACAAGGGCACTGCGTTCATCCACCTCTGGCCTGCTGGCCCCCCTACCTCTGCGAAAGCACAGTTCCCGCTCAGCCCAGTCAAAACTGTTCGCTGCTCTGGCACCCCAATGGTGGAACAAGCTCCCTCACGACGCCAGGACAGCGTAGTCAATCACCACCTTCCGGAGACACCTGAAACCCCACCTCTTTAAGGAATATCTGGGATAGGATAAAGTAATTCTTCTAAACCCCCCCCTTCCCCCCAAAAAATAATAAATAAAAGATATAGATGTAAAGTGGTTGTTCCACTGGAACGTGAATGCACCAATTTGTAAGTCACTCTGGATAAGAACGTCTGCTAAATGACGTAAATGTAAATGTAATATCTGAAATTCTTGTTAAATTCTTGTTAATCTAACTGCACTGTCCAATTTACAGTAGCTATTACAGTGAAAAAATACCATGCTATTGTTTGAGGAGAGTGAACAATTTTGACTATGAAAAGTTATTAATAAACAAATTAGGCATATTTGGGGAGTCTTGATACAGAAATACAATGGTTCATTTGATCAGTCTAAAACGTTGCACATACACTGATGCCATCTAGTGGCCAAAGTCTAAATTGCAGCTGGGCTGGAATAATACATTATGGCCTTTCTCTTGCATTTCAAAGACGATGGTACAAAAAATACAAAAGAACAGTTGTTTTTTTCTTTGAATTATCTTTTACCAGATCAATTGTGTTATATTCTCCTACATTCCTTTCACATTTCCACAAACGTCAAAGTGTTTCCTTTCAAATGGTACCAGGAATATGCAAATCCTTGCTTCAGGGCCTGAGTTACAGGTAGTTAGACTTGGGTATGTCATTTTAGGCAATTTTTTTTAAAAGGGGCGGATCCTTAATGATGGAGAATACTGTGTTCTTGGGGACCTTCAATGCTGCAGACATTTTTTAGTACCCTTCCCCAGATCTGTGCCTCAACACAATTCTGTCTCTGAGCTCTACGGACAATTCCTTCGACCTCATGGCTTGGTTTTTGCTCTGACATGCACTGTCAACTGTGGGACCTCATATAAAGAGGTGTGCCTTTCCAAATCATGTCCAATCAATTAAATTTACCACAGGTGGACTCAAATCACGTTTTAGAAATATCTCATGGAGGATCAATGGAAACAAGATCCACTTGAGCTCAATTTCGAGTCTCATAGCTAAGGGTCTGAATACTTACAGTTGAATCGGAAGGTTAAATACACCTTAGCCAAATACATTTAAACTCAGTTTTTCACAATTCCTGACATTTAATCCTAGTAAAAATGCCCTGTCTTAGGTCAGTTAGGATCAGCACTTTATTTTAAGAATGTGAAATGTCAGAATAATAGTAGAGAGAATGACTTATTTCAGCTTTTATTTCTTTCATCGCATTGACAGTGGTTCAGAAGTTTACATACACTCAATTATTATTTGGTAGCGTTGCCTTTAAATTGTTTAACTTGGGTCAAACATTTTGGGTAGCCTTCTACAAGCTTCCCACAATAAGTTGGGTGAATTTTGGCCCATTCCTCCTGACAGAGCTGGTGTAACTGAGTCAGGTTTGTGGGCCTCCCTGCTCCCACACGCTTTTTCAGTTCTGCCAACAAGTTTTCTATAGGGTTGAGGTCAGGGCTTTGTGATGGCCACTCCAATACCTTGACTTTGTTGTCCTTAAGCCATTTTGCCACAACTTTGGAAGTCTGCTTGGGGTCATTGTCCATTTGGAAGACCCATTTGCAACCAAGCTTTAACTTCCTGACTGATGTCTTGAGATGTCGCTACAATAAATCCACATAATTTTCCTGCCCTCATGATGCCATCTATTTTGTGAAGTGCACCAGGCCCTCCTACAGCAAATCCCTCCCACAACATGATGCTGCCACCCCCGTGCTTCACGGTTGGGATGGTGTTCTTCGGCTTGCAAGCGTCCCCCTTTTTCCTCCAAACATAACGATGGTCATTATTGCCAAACAGTTCTATTTTTGTTTCATCAGACCAGAGGACATTTTTCCAAAAAGTACCATCTTTGTCCCCATGTGCAGTTGCAAACCGTAGTCTGGCTTTTTTATGGCGGATTTGGAGCAGTGGCTTCTTCCTTGATGAGTGGCCTTTCAGGTTATGTCAATATAGGGCTCGTTTTACTGTGGATATAGATACTTTTGTACCTGTTTCCTCCAACATCTTCACAAGGTCCTTTTCTGTTGCTCTGGGATTGATTTGCACTTTTCGTACCAAAGTACGTTCATCTCTAGGAGACAGAATGCATCTCCTTCCTGAGCGGTATGACGGCTGCGTGGTCCCATGGTGTTTATACTTGCGTACTATTGTTTGAACAGATGAACGTGGTACCTTCAGGTGTTTGGAAATTGCTCCCAAGGATGAACCAGACTTGTGGAGGTCTACAATTTTTTCTGAGGTCTTGGCTGATTTCTTTTGATTTTCCCATGATGTCAAGCAAAGAGGCACTGAGTTTGAAGGTATGCCTTGACATACATCCACAGGTACACCTCCAATTGACTCAAATTATGTCAATTAGCCTATCAGAAGCTTCTAAAGCCATGACATAATTTTCTGGAATTCTCCAAGCTTTTTAAAGGCACAGTCAACATAGTGTATGTAAACTTCTGACCCACTGGAATTGTGATACATTGAATTATAAGTGAAATAATCTGTCTGTAAACAATTGTTGGAAAAATGACTTGTGTCATGCACAAGTAGATGTCCTAACCGACTTGCCAAAAGTATAGTTTGTTAACAAGAAATTTGTGGAGTGGTTGAAAAACAAGTTTTAATGACTCCAACCTAAGTGTATGTAAACTTCCGACTTCAACTGTATCTATCTGTATATCAATCAATCAATAGTTAATTGTGTGTGTGTTTGTGGGTGCATGCGCGTTCATGTCAATTCTACGTATGCGCATGTCTGTCTATGTGTTAGCCTCTAAAGTAATGTGCTAAGGTGGTTTGGAGGTGAGCAATGTCTGCTGAATGACATGCAGCCATATGTTCCTAGGTTTGGATCTCTGGAGGGTGTGTGTCGACACTATGAGAAATACTTTGCTGTACTGTCGGTCTCCCTATGTGTGTGAGGATATGTCTTGGAGTTTGTCATTTCTAAACAGTTTGCCCGCTGTGCTCTGACCCTCCAGTAGGTCGTGGTATTATTCAGTAAATGTACCATAGCTACAGTACCAGTACCTCACAGGCTGCCATGTTAGGAGTTAAGCCCTGTGCATAGTACACTGCCCTGTGTCTGTTCTCATACTGGTAGCCTGGTATATGAATAAACCATTTGGGCAGAGAGGGTGGTGGTCGGGGGTCAGACAGGAGATCCCTCCCCCCTCTCCTGACCGCTGGTAGAAGTCCTGTCGCGGTGTTCCAGGGGGCACGGGCTCTGGCGCCCGGTGCATTAGCATTCTCTAGCTTTGTAACAAACATAAAAAGTCTGAATCTTTTAAAGGGGGACAGAGACTCTTTCACTGGGAATGGTTTAATAATTTTGTATGGCCTTAAACTAATCTATTTCTAGCACCCAGATGTTTTTTTTATTGGGCAAAGGCTCTGATAATTGAATGGAAGAATTTACTCACCGTCCCACGCTGAATGACAGAGTATCCCATGTACTACATCACATCTGAAGAAGGGATAGAGTCAGGTCCTAGAGTCCACATGTCTGGAAAACAGACCCCACAAAAACCATAAAGGTCAAATCAAATAGGAAAAGCAATCAAATAGCCTTTTTGAGTGCGTGTGTGTGCGTGTGTGCTTCTGCATTTCTGCATTAATGCACGTGTGTGAGTATGTGTTCAATTGTAATGTAAGGGAAAAACACCCTCCCCTGAATGACTGAATTAACACTCCATGCCAGAGCCTCCTATTGGCATGACTAGAATGCTGGAGGCCAGACAGAAGCCACTCCTCAGTAAAAGGCACATGACAGGCCGCTTGGAGTTTTCCAAAAGACACCTAAAGACTCTCAGACCATGAGAAACAAGACTCTATTGTCTGATGAAACCAAGATTGAGCTCTTTGGCCTGAATGCCAAGCTTCACGTCTGTAGGAAGCCTGGCACCATCCCTACGGTGAAGCATGGTGGTGGCAGCATCATGCTGTGGGGATGTTTTTCAGTGGCAGGGACTGTGAGACTAGTAAGGATCGAGAGAAAGATGAACGGAGCAAAGTACAGAGAGATCCTTGAAGAAAACCTGCTCCAGATTGGGGTGAAGGTTCACCATCCAACAGGACAACGACCCTAAGCACACAGCCAATCCAATGCAGGAGTGGCTTCGGGACAAGTGTCTCTGAATGTCCTTGAGTGGCCCAGCCAGAGCCCGGACTTGAACCCGATCAAACATCTCTGGAGAGACCTGAAAATAGCTGTGCAGCGACGCTCCCCATGCAACCTGACAGAGCTTGAAGAGGATCTGCAGAGAAGAATGGGAGAGACTCCCCAAATACAGGTGTGCCAAGCTTGTAGCGTCATACCGAAGAAGACTCAAGGCTGTAATCGCTGCCAAAGGTGCTTCAACAAAGTACTGAGTAAAGGATCTGAATACTCATGTAAATGTTATATTTCAGTATATATTTTTAATACATTTTCAAAAATGTCTAAAAACCTGTTTTTGCTTCATCATTATGGGAGATTGTGTGTAGATTGATGAATTTGATCAATTTCAGAATAAGGCTGTAACGTGACAAAATGTGGAAAAAGTCAAGGGGTCTGAATACTTTCCAAACGCGCTGTATGCATAGTACCAGTCAAAAGTTTGGACACACCTACTCATTCAAGGGTTTTTCTTTATTTGTACTATTTTCTACATTGTAGAATAATAGTGAAGACATCAAAACTATGAAATAATAGATTTTAGATTCTTCAAAGTAGCCAGCCTTTGCCTTGATGACAGCCTTGCACACTCTTGGCATTCTCTCAACCAGCTTCACCTGAAATGCTTTTCCAACAGTTTTGAAGGAGTTCCCACATATGCTGAGCACTTGTTGGCTGATTTTCCTTCACTCTGCACTCATACTCATCCCCCAAAAATCTAAATTGGGTTGAGGTTGGGTGATTGTGGAGGCCAGTTCATCTGATGCAGCACTCAATCCCTCTCCTTCTTGGTCAAATAGCCCTTACACAGCCTGGAGGTGTGTTGGGTCATTGTCCTGTTGAAAAACAAATCATAGTCCCACTAAGCGCAAACCAGATGGGATGACGTATCGCTGAAGAATGCTATGGTAGCCATGCTGGTTAAGTGTGCCTTGAATTCTAAATAAATCACTGACTGTGTCACAAGCAAAGCACCCACACACCATTACTCCTCCATGCTTCATGGTGGGAACCACACATGCAGGGATAATCTGTTCACCTACTCTGCGTCTCACAAAGACACGGCGGTTGGAACGCAAAATCTGAAATTTGGATTCATCAGACTAAAGGACATATTTCCACCAGTCTAATGTCCATTGCTCATGTTTATTGGCCCAAGCAAGTCCCTTCTTATTATTAGTGTCCTTTAGTAGTGGTTTCTCTGCAGCAATTCGACCATGAAGGCCTGATTCACGCAGTCTCCTCTGAACAGTTTATGTTGAGATGTGTCTGTTACTTGAACTCTGTGAAGCATTTATTTAAAAGGGTTCTACCTGGAACCAAAAAGGATTTTACCTGGAATCAAAAAGAGTATGCTTCAGAGAATACATTCTTCATCTATATGTCTAAGACATGCATAATTCAATTTACCGTAATTTCCGGACTATAAGCCGCTACTTTTTTCCCACTCTTTGAACCTCGCGGCTTAAACAATGACGCGGCTAATATATGGATTTTTCCCGCTTTCAAAATAAAAAAAAATGTCTGGGTGAAGTTATGTGTTTGCAAACATGTAGTAAAGGAAGTCTGACAGTTAAGACAGATTGCTATGATACGTCACTATACAAACGTCACTATACAACTTAAACGAGTCCCATAACGCTAAGGAAAATATGATTACAAAACGACGGCACAATGTCACACTCTTACCAACCCACATTTATCTCCCATGTAAACCTTTTAATGCTTTCTGGCTTACACAATACTCTCTCAACTTCATGAGGTCAAGTTTTATATTGTCTCTGTACGATTGGGCGCCATGTCCTTTCCCTGACGCTAAGGTTATCCAGCTGCATTTGTTTCTACTGTGGGAAATCGAACAATGGCGTACCCTGTTACCCCATGCCTGGAATTTCCCTACTCTCTCCCTGTGTTTGTTCCAGAGCTGTCCACTAGTCTCTGAATCCATCATCGTCTGAGCACTGCGCCTGCTGGGTCAAGCCCAGGCAGTGACACAGGATACTGGAGCCAAAGGAGGAAAACCCAGAGGCCATGGAACAGTGGAGGAATAGATGGGATCATATCCTGATTCCCTTTTCTCCTCCGGAGGGATCCACCTTTCCATGGAAGTGCCACTGTGTTGACTTGTTTGCTCTCCCTATTAACAGATACTGTGGAGGGAGTCAGTGGAGAACTACAGAAGTACCTAATGGCAGAATTTAAGAGTGAGCGAGAGAACGAGAGAGAGAGAAACGGAAAGAGAGAAAAATTTGGCAGCACAGTAGTTTTTTAAATCAGAAATCTACCTTTTGTAAAAGCCTACTTTTTCACATGATCTTTTTTGTTGTCTCTTGTTTTTGGCTGTAATTTGCATTAATGGGCTCCAAGCTGAGTGGAGAGAGAGAGACGCAAGAGGGGTACAGAATTGCTGCCTAATCAGTCAATTCCAGCTAGGTGTTTGTGTGAGTGTGTGTATGTGTATGTGTGTGTGTCTTTGTTTGTGTGTGTGCGTGTGTGAGAGAGAATGATTGTGTGTATGTGTGTGTGTCTTTGTTTGTGTGTGCGTGTGTGAGAGAGAATGATTGTGTGTGTGTGTGTGTGTGCGTGTGTGAGAGAGAATGATTGTGTGTGTGTGTGTGTGTGTGTGTGTGTGTGTAGGTGGGACATGTCTAGCATCCCAATAGCGGCCTGGGTAATGAAAGCATCATTACTATGAGTAAAGCTGGGGCGACTCGGCCCCTGAGAAAGTGCTTACTGAGGTCTGAGAGCAATGCCTCCTGTCTCCACTACTCTCTCATTCTGCCATTAGTCCCAGGCTGTCTCCATGTTTACCAGGAGATTACTGGAGTGTTTTGAATAATATAAGGTGACATAATAAACCACCCCAGCCGTGATCAGTAAAGTAGGGAGTTAAGCAGGTAAGGGTTGTTTGTGAGGAGAAAACAGCTTCTGCTGGATGTCAGTGACTGGCTTTCAAATCAAATCAAATCCTAACAGAATTTGAGGCATCTCCATCTTGGTGAGTGTACTTGAGACCTAAATAGTTGCGTTAGCTCCCTCAGCCAATGCCTAGGCATTAGCTAACACAGTCTTGAAAGCAGACAACCCTGGTTCCATAGCATGTCGGTCACACACAGAGCTCAGCAACCAAGCCTGTCAATCAAGGCATCGAACAGGACAGGACCCAATCCCAACCACACCACCAGCAGATAGTAAAAGGGCCCTGTGATATAAGTGTCATAGCTCATCCCCAGAACCAGAGGATTTAGATGAGAGGGAGAGGTGGCAAAACGCCTGCTTGTCAGGAGGGAAATGAGCAGGCTTGGTTAACACACTTATTCTGCTTTTGATGGGATTAACCCATTGGCTCACAGCCCTGCACCTTTCAGATATGGAGAGAGAGCTGTCAATCAGAGAGAGCTCAACGTCTCCGTGGTTAGTGGCCCACAGACCTAAGTGGCTAACTAAGGCATTTTATGGTAGCTGCCACGTTAGGAGAATGTTGAGAACACCAATACACACGGACATTAGTGGACACAGTGCATGATATGATATCTGTACCATTACAATTACAATGAATATGGTTAACTGTGATGGTTTGTTTGAGTCTCAACATTTTATATTATTACCGTAATTACCTATTTATTACATATCACACACACACACACACACACACACACACACACACACACACATGATGCAAGTGGAGAATGGCGATATAGTCTAGCATTGGAATAATAAATATGAAAAGCTTACCTCACCCTTTACAGGCGGAAAAACTATGTTCACGCCACTTCTCTACCGAATTGACTTTCAGGTTAGAATTTACGCAGCAGGTTAGGATAATTCACGTAGCACGTAGCAGGTTAGGAAACTGAGGAAAACATTTTGGAAAATGGTTAGGGTTAGCGAACATGCTCTCCTAACCTGCTACGAAAATCACTTGTGTGTCCCCTTTACGGTAATTAGGGGAACTCTCATCCAACGTTAGGGCAATAGCGGAAGCCAGGGAATCAGGTAGCTTGATTTAACTACCACTCCACTGTGTGTCTTTAAGTGGGATTCTCCGGCGCCGGGCGAAAGGAGGGGTTGGAGTGACGCTGGCTTCGATGCCTTTGCTCTTTGGTGCTGAGCTGAGCAACGCTCTTCACCTGCAGATGAGAGAGCGAGGGAAGTAGGGACGGGCTTTCTACTTCTGAAGAGCTCACCACTGGAAGTGCGGAGCACAGGGGGAACAAACCAGCTATCACACCGCGGGGAAATTATACAATTACCAGAGAAGAAATACGAGCCTTTTAGCATTTTCCAGCTCAAGCAGCCTCCGCTTGCTTGCAACGATGAAAACTGTCTCCATTCTCATGCTGACAGCAGCCTTACAACTGGCCACGTTTTGGGTGAGATTTCCCATTTTACTGTAACATTATGGAAGTGTTGCGCTCCTATGCTGCTCACAGTGTTACAGAGCGCACGTTTTTAGAGACAGTTAAAATGTTTTGGGTTGATCCTGAACTTGTTGTTTATTCTATTTCGACTGACTTGTTCTCCAACAGAAGTGCTTTCTTTTCGAAGCGCAACGTCAGCCTTTATATTTAATATTATTCCCCAACAAGACCTGCCATTGTGAAGGAGAACTGTCTTTCGTTTTCTCACACAACACTCAACCTGGTCTCAAAGCATGTCGTATTAGCCTAGCACACATAATGTATAGTGTATAGCGTAGGCTGGAGGAAATTATTTATGAATATTCTCACGGCCGCTTTACCCCTCAATCAAATTCTGACTGATTGATGCCGTGCGCTAGATACCCTTACATGGGCTGTGTATTCTCTTTTTCATTTCCTTGGTATTCATTGAGCGAGTGATAATGGTGCGACATGCTGTCTTTTTTATTTCCTTATTTTAACGAAGCTATTAGTCTAACGTTACCTCCACACCTCACACATGCCACTCGCTAATGCAACTAGTTAGCTACTTAGGCTATTAGGAAAATTCAGCTTTTGTTTAAGGAATTTCCTATCCTTAACTCGTTTGTTATATGAGCCAACTTCATTGAAACAAATATTTTACTTATGTCCTATGTCCAGCTCCAAATATATCCTTAAAGTATAAAAAGGCCAATGTTTCATTTGCTATACTCAATAACGAATTACATTCTCCGCAATCCAGTAAGAGGGACCGTTTTGGTGTTCCAAACTTGCTTGGTGTTGCTGGCGTATAGTAGGGCGCAGTCGGGTTTTGTCTTCCCCACACATAACATGCAGTCTGCCTCCTCTAGCCCAGCGGCGTGATCTAGGGTCGCCTGGATTCCGCATTGTTGGAAAACGATAGATGCATTGGCATTTCCATGGTACGCTTGAATTATCATCGTCATTAGGCTACCAAGAGTGACAGATGTGTGGTATGGATATCACCATAGTACAGCTCTAAAGTTATTTAAATGGAGCTAAAGCGTTCCACTGTAACTAACGTGTATCACACACGCACATCACACACACACACACTCAACTGGTGTGTGTGTGTCGTCTGTGTGCGTGTGGAGGCAGCATCATTTATCCCACACAATGAGCCCTCATTAAATTCTCTGTGCCCTCTGGCAGCTTGAGTGTCATTCCCAGTTAGTGGAGAGAAAATTCAGATCAGATAAGCTTCCACCTGCTTCCAGTAGATACCTCCACTGCCCCCTGTAGTGAGGACCCTACCAAACTACACCTGCTGGTACTACGGGATAAATAAAAACAACTTTCATTTATTGGACAAATGTATGTTGAATTAGTGTTTAATGAATTAAAAGCATATTTAAAATGTGTAACAAAAATACTCAGCTGCACATTCAATCCAACTTGCTTTAATGCTGCATTGGAATTTGTCTATGAAGTTGTTAATTAATCAAAACTGATCCCTGATTTGGATTGAATAGGGCTCAGAGTCCCAGTATATAGACAGACCCCTTGATGGTGGTGGAGGGAGATCTGGAGCAGGGTGGATCAGCTCAGCAGCCACCAAGGGAATACCTTTGTTGTGGTAATTAGGTGTGTGTGTGTGTGTGTCTGTGTCTGTGTATGTGTATGTGTATGTGTGTGTGTGTGCCCGTGCGTGTGTGCATCCGTGTCGTCTACACACTCCAAATCCCTTGAGTGCCCATATCTGTTGTCTGTTCCCCCTGTCCTATTTCCAGACTGGAATGAACAATGGGGAGAGTGTTAGGTCAAACAAGCCTCGTTCTCTCCTGATTATTTGAAAAGTATTATGTTGTCTTGATATTCACTGCCATACAACTGTGTATTTATTTCACCTGAATGCCCCGGCAGCAGATAGATCACATTCACAAGCCCAGTGGTGGAAGGGGAGCCATGGTAATCTCTCTATCTCTCCTGTATAGCTGCTGCCAAGGCAGAAGCACTTTCCTTCAGCTTTCAGGGTCAGAGAAGCCACTGAATCAATGGATTCCATGTTTCTAGATGTCTCACCAACAATGTATTCTCTTTTCTCTCCCAGGGGACTAATGGAAAGCTCGCGTCCAAAGCCCCCTGCAGACCTGGCTTCTCACAAAGTTTTTACTCCGTGCTTATTTCAAGGGATGTACTGCAACGCCGGAGCATACTTCAAGGTAAGTTCTTTAACTTTTCACTTCTCTCTTTCAGAGGAGAGAGCGGAAGGCGAGCGCACGAGCTGCTCGAGCTGCTCCCCATGAGCTGCTCCCCATGACAGTGAAAGGAAATCTGGGTAATGGCGTTTGCTTCGTTTCTTGTGGTGCCTCGTGAGGTCGACTCACTTTCCGAGACAGAGCATGGCTCCCTCCATCAAGGCTTGCAGTGGTGGAGTGTGTGTGTGCAGATGTTCAGGGATTTTAATAGCTTTTTATTTGAGGTTGATTACGTTGTTACACACATTATTACATTATCTCAAAATTTATAAAAATACATTCACATGCATTGCACGCATATGGGCACACACACGCGCATACGCACACCCACACGCCCGCACACAAACACACACACATGCACACACAGGATCCGTTGCAGAAGGCTATAGTGTGCTTAGTGGAGATGTTATTCTTTGGAGCTGCAGGGTCAGTGTATGTCAGTGTATCACTTTTGCAATGCTGGGCTCAACACTGCTTTAGCAAATGAAAACACCTTTAATCTTCTCTTGTTCTTCTCTGGTTGTCTGCCAATGAATTGAAACAAATATCACATTTTCACTGCTGTAGTGTTTACTTTTGAACGTTCAATCACCATACCCCCTATAGCTCACTTTTGTCGGTACATTTAATGCAGATGATCATGTTGGTGATGTGCATCATCCACTATCACCATCACCACCATCACCACCACCTCTAACACCATCACCACCTCTAACACCATCACCATCACCACCACCTTCTCCAACACCATCATCAGCACCACCACCTTCTCCAACACCATCACCACCATCATCACCACCTCTAACACCATCACCACCATCATCACCACCTCTAACACCATCACCATCACCACCTCTAACACCACCACCACCATCACCACCACCTCTAACACCATCACCATCACCACCTCTAACACCATCACCATCACCACAACCTTCTCCAATACCATCACCACCACCACCATCACCACCACCACCATCAGCACCACCACCTCCAGCACCACCCCCATCATCACCACCTCCAACACCATCACCACCACCACCCCCATCACCACCATCACCACCACCTTCAACACCACCATCATCACCAATACCACCACCATCACCACCACTACCACCACCATCACCACCACAACCACCACCATCACCACCATGTTTGTCTTGACTTTTAGCCATTTTAGCAAATACTCTGTGAATCAACTTAGTTTGAATAGCCGATAGTGCAGGAAATCGAATCAACATCCTGTGTCTAATCTCGCAGGGCTCCTGCCAATATAGGCTAATTAGATTCTTCTATTGATCTCAATGGTTTTACCTCGTAGCACCACTAAGCTGCATTGTTGTGCTGGAGGCCACACAATAGCTCTTTTGTGGGTCGGTCTGCTGTATCTTAGACAGCTGCACTGTTAACTTTTACTCTTAGAGGCCTGTTAGAGTCACAGCTGGATCCAGTCTCTGACATGCACTGTGATCCTTCAGACATCATAAAGTAGATATCATCATGCACTGTGATCCTTCAGACATCATTAAGTAGATATCATCATGCACTGTGATCCTTCAGACATCATTAAGTAGATATCATCATGCACTGTGATCCTTCAGACATCATTAAGTAGACATCATCATGCACTGTGATCCTTCAGACATCATTAAGTAGATATCATCATGCACTGTGATCCTTCAGACATCATTAAGTAGATATCATCATGCACTGTGATCCTTCAGACATCATTAAGTAGATATCATCATGCACTGTGATCCTTCAGACATCATTAAGTAGATATCATCATGCACTGTGATCCTTCAGACATCATTAAGTAGATATCATCATGCACTGTGATCCTTCAGACATCATTAAGTAGATATCATCATGCACTGTGATCCTTCAGACGTCATTAAGTAGATATCATCATGCACTGTGATCCTTCAGACATCATTAAGTAGATATCATCATGCACTGTGATCCTTCAGACATCATTAAGTAGGTATCATAATGCACTGTGATCCTTCAGACATCATTAAGTAGATATCATCATGCACTGTGATACTTTAGACATCAGTAAGTAGGTATCATCATGCACTGTGATACTTTAGACATCATTAAGTAGATATCATCATGCACTGTGATACTTTAGACATCAGTAAGTAGGTATCATCATGCACTGTGATACTTTAGACATCATTAAGTAGATATCATAATTTTCATGTCAGATGGAATTATACAGATGTATTTTTCTCATTGGTGCGATGAGGGAATATTGTGTCATGATTTATACTGTTCTGTGTAGTTTAGTTATCATTCAAGGTATTTGGACAGTTTTCTGGCAGAGGAATAACTCTCAATGGTGTTATAACAGTGTTATGTGAGTGTGTTATGGGAGTGAGTCGATGTGTTTGTGTCCATGCATTTATTAAGTGTGGGTATTTATTAAGTGTGTTTTAGCTGGTGATCACAGTGGGAGTGAGGTAGATAAGGGGTCTCTGAATTTAGTCCAGTATTGGCTATATAGAGTCCTGGCTGAGACAGTGAGTGCGAGAGCTGCTTGTGAACACGTTCAGTATGCAGCAGTGAAGTCATCAGGCCAGCAGGGGGTGTCAACACAATCACAAACAATCACTGAGCCAGCCATCACTGGTACACAGGCCGTACAACTCCAACCTGCCATCACTGGTACACAGGCCGTACAACTCCAACCTGCCATCACTGGTACACAGGCCGAACAACTCCAACCTGCCATCACTGGTACACAGGCCGTACAACTCCAACCTGCCATCACTGGTACACAGGCCGTACAACTCCAACCTGCCATCACTGGTACACAGGCCGTACAACTCCAACCTGCCATCACTGGTACACAGGCCGAACAACTCCAACCTGCCATCACTGGTACACAGGCCGTACAACTCCAACCTGCCATCACTGGTACACAGGCCGTACAACTCCAACCTGCCATCACTGGTACACAGGCCGTACAACTCCAACCTGCCATCACTGGTACACAGGCCGAACAACTCCAACCTGCCATCACTGGTACACAGGCCGTACAACTCCAACCTGCCATCACTGGTACACAGGCCGTACAACTCCAACCTGCCATCACTGGTACACAGGCCGTACAACTCCAACCTGCCATCACTGGTACACAGGCCGTATCTGCCAGTTTGCACTAGTTAGTAAGTCTGTCTGTTACACCTTTCTAAGCTCACATCTGCAAAAGGCAATGAGAAAGAGATATATGAAATCCCAGAAGTACATGTATGCTAGAAAGATCAGCCACTTCTAAATCCTGTCTCCATTTTCTCTTGTTTGACAGAGATGTTTAAAATCGGCAGTTAAAATAACCCCAGACTGGTTTTCCCCCACCGAAACAGACATATAATCCATATAAACCCTGGAAACCATTACAAGAGAGCGTAGAGGCAGTTATGGTTTTACTTATCTGACGTTTATGGCTTGTCTGCTCCTCTGTGTTATTTTAAAGGCCCCTGTAGGAGTCACATCTCCGCTTCCTTCAGGTCATAGCTAATGGAGACTAGAGACACACCGTCATATGGGTGTCTGACCACACAGCTACAGTGGAAACACACACGCACACACACGTATACACACCCACACGTATACACACACACGTATACACACACATATATGTATACACACACAGTGTGATTTACAGGGCTCGGCCGGTGGATTTACCTTTGGTAAGGGTGTCACAGGAAGCTTCTCTGGAAAGACTTTAATAATAACATTGTTTAACCCAGAACTGTCAGGCAGGGCAAAGAGTAATGACACACACACACACACACACACACACACACACACACACACACACACACACACACACACACACACACACACACACACACACACACACACACACACACACACACACACACACACACACACATACACACACACACACACACACACACACACACACACACACACACACACACACACACAGATGAGGGCAGGCATAATGGGAGAGACAGAACCAGGGCCTGGGACGTGACAGGGGTTTCAGGGCCTTGAGAGGCAGAGGGGGAGAAGGGTAAAGGGTCAGGGGGAGATGGACAGGGAGGGGGGTTGGGTTTATCATAGTAGGCATAGGGAAGATGAGCAGATGGTTATCGGCATGGTGCAGGGGAAGGTTGCAGGGGACTAGGTGCTAGGTACTTGACTCTAGGAAAGATTACCATGGAGGAGCATTAGGGAGTTAAATTATGACTATTGTAGCTTGGAGGCTTCTTCAAGCTTCAAGCTGGGGGTCAAAGGTTGAGCAGTCATTGTAATGTTGGGGTGCTGAGGAGATAAGATCAGAGGGGTGAAAGGTTAGAGGGGGTCCTCACCCCCTGTTGAGGGGGACTGTCAGGAGTTCAGTTGAGGGGGCCCAGATTCCCTGCTGTGACTGGGCTTCATTACAGGGCTCTCAGATATGACATGTTCTTTATCATAGAGACACAGACCCTTAGAGTCAGAACACCGCCACACCTGGTTTACATCAGCTGGGGCTACAACACTGTCTGATTGACGAACACACCTGTTCCCGTAGACCAATACATAGATTTCATCACCTAGGATCCAGGAACCAACTTCACTTAAAATCTGCATCAGTCACAGCCTTGTTGTGTTAAATGGTTTAGTTACAGTATGTCTGATATTTAATGCTCTCTGCAGAGTGATCTCCTTGTGTTTTGAGCATGAAGTATTCTGTCTGCTTATTCAGCCCCAGTGTGGGGGGCTATAGTGGGTCCAGGCCAGATTGAACCGGACAAACAGAGCTAGGTGGTGTAACCTCATCCTACATGTCCCTGTGCTGATTCTATTACTGCTAATGAGAGCCATGTCATGTGGTTTCAGCCCAATGGGCCTGGTCCTTTGTTTGGGTTGGTGGTGGTTTTGGGCAGTGTCAGTAATACATGGGTGTGTGAATGAGTGTGTATGTGTCTGTATGTGTGTGTGTGCACTTCACTATTCTGGCCTCAAATGCCCGCCATTCTTTTTTTTATAACAATCCCAATGGAATACAAACTCTCACTGAATTGACCAGTTGCTTGAATCAGGCCCAGTACCCCATCACCTAGAGTACCCACTGGGCACACACTGGTTGAATCAACATTGTTTCCACATCATTTCAATAAAATTACGTTGAACCAACATTGTATAGATGTTGAATTGACATATGTGCCCAGTGGGTAAAGGCCTAACAAAAGAAAGGCCTACCAAATGTGTTTGAGGACATGATCCTGTTCTGACTTGGCCTTTACAGATAGGCACGCTCAGTTATCCTCCAGGCTACCTCAGGGGGAAGGAGCTACAAGGGTGCCCAAACCAGGAGAGATGTCCTGGGATTGAGGTCAGGAGTGTGCAGACAAACACACAGGCACACAGTTTGTGTCTGGTAGTGCAGTACACTACCAGACACAAACACATGCATGTGTGTAGGCAGCCAGGCAAACATGCACGCCCACACACATGCACTCACACATTGCGTGTTCATTCCATAGTGTACAGTGGCTTGCAAAAGTATTCACCCCCCTTGGCATTTTTCCTTTTTTGTTGCCTTACAACCTGGAATTAAAATATATTTTTTGGGGGGTTGTATCATTTGATTTACACAACATGCCTACCACTTTGAAGATGCAAAATATTTTTTATCCTGAAACAAACAAGAAATAAGACAAAAAAACTGAAAACTTGAGCGTGCATAATTATTCACCCCCCAAAGTCAATACTTTGTAGAGCCACCTTTTTCAGTAATTACAGCTGCAAGTCTCTTGGGGTATGTCTCTATAAGCTTGGCACATCTGGCCACTGGGATTTTTGCCCATTCTTCAAGGCAAAACTGCTCCAGCTCCTTCAAGTTGGATGGGTTCCGCAGGTGTACAGCGATCTTTAAATCATACCACAGATTCTCAATTGGATTGAGGTCTGGGCTTTGACTAGGCCATTCCAAGACATTTAAATGTTTCCCCTTAAACCACTTGAGTGTTGCTTTAGCAGTGTGCTTGGGGTCATTGTCCTACTGGAAGGGGAATCTCTGTCCCAGTCTCAAATCTCTAGAATACTGAAACAGGTTTCCCTCAAGAATTTCCCTGTATTTAGCGCCATCCATCATTCCTTCAATTCTGACCAGTTTCCCAGTCCCTGCCGATGAAAAACATCCCCACAGCATGATGCTGCCACCATCATGCTTCACTGTGGGGATGGTATTCTCGGGGTGATGAGAGGTGTTGGGTTAGCACCAGACATAGCGTTTTCCTTGATTGTCGAAAAGCTAAATTTTAGTCTCATCCGACCAGAGTACCTTGGCGAACACCAAACGTGTTTTCCTTATTTTTTTCTTCAAGCAATGGCTTTTTTTCTGGCCACTCTTCCATAAAGCCCAGCTCCGTGGAGTGTACGGCTTAAAGTGGTCCTATGGACAGATACTCCAATCTCAGCTGTGGAGCTTTGCAGCTCCTTCAGGGTTATCTTTGGTCTCTTTGTTGCCTCTCTGATTAATGCCCTCCTTGCATGTTCCGTGAGTTTTGGTGGGCGGCCCCCTCTTGGCAGGTTTGTTGTGGTGCCATATTCTTCCCATTTTTTAAATAATGTATTTACTGGTGCTCCATGGGATGTTCAAAGTTTTGGATACTTTTTTATAACCCAACCCTGATCTGTACTTCTCCACAACTTTGTCTCTGACCTGTTTGGAGAGCTCCTTGGTCTTCATGGTGCCCCTTGCTTAGTGGTGTCGCAGCACCACTTTTCCGTTTAAAATCTTTTTCATTATTTGAAACAAGTAATTTTTTTCATTTCACTTCACCAATTTTGACTATTTTGTGTTTGTCCATTACATGAAATCCAAATAAAAATCAATTTAAATGACAGGTTGTAATGCAACAAAATAGGAAAAATGCCAAGGGG
The DNA here is from genome assembly GCF_901001165.1 of Salmo trutta. NCBI lineage: Eukaryota > Metazoa > Chordata > Actinopteri > Salmoniformes > Salmonidae > Salmo > Salmo trutta. The sequence goes on from NC_042986.1 coordinate 26,114,523, forward strand.
ATGAATACTTTTGCAAGGCACTGTATCAGTGACCCCCAGACACTCCATTCCTAAGGCTGCATTGTGGGTGTACAGATAGGCAAACAGTGACACTGATCTCATCCCTCCCCCTCTCACCTTCCTACTCGGCTATTAACTCCTGCCTGCTCTCTCGAATTTGTGGAATATTCTGGTGCCGCGCTGCCCTCCGCAGGGTTAAACCACCCACTCACTCCGAGGCTGGGAGACCTGGCAGTGAGGGCTTTAGCATTCAGAATGAAACAAATTGATTTGAGCTGCAGTTTTTCCAGGGTAATAGCTCCTAAATTCCCTGTCAGGTTGCATTCGGAAACCCCCCGGTGACGAGTCTTTCTCGCTTCGGTCCGAAAGGCTTGCTGGAGAAGGGCTTCCTTGTATCTCTGAGGCGGAGCTCTGTAGTCATGTAACACACCTATAGATTATCACATAGAAGGACTGCTTGTGTGATTCTGCTGTAGTGTGAGTACAGTTACCAGTTTATATTTAACCATTGATATTCATATTAGTTTTGAAACCAGTTTTCCAGAATTTCTTCTATTGCAACCAACTGTTGATTCACTTACCATACCCAAAGTAGATAGAGCATACCACTGCATTCATGACAGTGTATGCAGAGGGTAGAATCCAAGCCATACAAACACAGACCAATGTTGTCACCTGCAATAAATCATGTATCTCTATAGTATCCTGGCTCTACACCACACATCAAAAATACATTTAGGACAAAAGTAACTTTTTCTAGTGCTACATTCAATGGTTCACTGAACTTAGGCCAAACACACCCCTTTTTGGTGATTCACTGTTTTTGGCTGTGTAGGGACAGAACGTATAGTTAGCAATGAGGCCCTTCATCCACAATTTCTTCTGACTCTGGGGAAGTAGATACAGGGCCTCATTGCCAAAATCCCGAAGTATCGCTTTAAGTGTGCTTTGGAAAACAGACTTACAGGAGTCTGAAATAAAAGATGTGTTTTTTAACTTCCTTCCCTGAGCTACCAGAGGTAGGGATGGTTCTCTTTTCTTTCCTCTCTCTCAAACCGAATTAACATGGTTTTGATTTCCTGTTTACACATCTTAAACCCCAAATCTATACACAGCACAACCACAGGCCTTGGTGGTTCTAGAGACCACCTCACTGCATTCAGACTAGGTGGGAATCTTTGTTCTGTAGCTTCCTTTGTCTCTTGCTCTTTTTCTCTCTCTCCCTCAAATTCTTTATCTGATTTATTCTCCCTTTTCTTCTTGTTCTCTCTCTTTCTCTCACGTTCTCTCATTCTCTCTCTGTCACCTCTGACTGTCGATGTCAATCTTTCTCTTGACATGTCGGGGCGGCAGGGTAGCCTAGTGGTTAGAGTGTTGGGCTAGTAACTGAAAGGTTGCAAGATCAAATCCCTGAGCTGACAAGGTAAAAATCTGTTGTTCTGCCGCTGAACAAGGCAGTTAACACACTGTTTCTAGGCCATCATTGAAAATAACAATTTGTTCTTAACTGACTTGCGTTGTTAAATAAATAACAGTCTTTCTCTCATGTTTCACAGACTTCCTCCATATCTGTCTCATCCTGCCACGTTTCAAATCTGTTAGTTACAGTATTATGAGAATTCATCGTTTTAATTTATGTGTTTAACGTTGTGAAATCATGTGGAGTAAATTCAGTGTCTCTCACCCCAACTGTTTTAGCTATTTGTGGACAGCTCAGCTTTGCAGACACATAAGTTATCCTTGGTCGTTAATGATGAGGACTGACATTACATTTTGTTGAATGTTGGAGTTGAGCGGTGATGGACACTGCAGAAGTACTGCAGTCCTGGTTTATACTCAGTCAGGTCAAAGGTTAATGCTCCCTTGGGGAGACGTTTGGAATCTCCAGTCGACACAAATGTACTAAACATGTAACTTCAGCTGTGATGTATGTGTGAGGAGTTACAGAAGATGAATGTAGATTTTCCACTGAGGCTCGTAAAGATGTGTGCTGCGATGAGTTAAGCATATGGGTGTTTTTTTGTTTTTGTTGGTGGAATATGGTTGAGCTTGGGTAGTGTGTGTGTGTGTGTGTATGTGTGTGTGTGTGTGTGTGTGTGTGTGCGTGTGTGTGTGTGTGTGTGTGTGTGTGTGTGTATGTGTGTGTGTGTGTGTGTGTGTGTGCGTGTGCGTGTGCATGTGTGTGTGTGTGTGTGTGTGTGTGTGTGTGTGTCAGGGAGCAGGGCAGGGGTCCATTGCCACCTTGGAGGTGAGGAATCCACCAGTGCCTGTGAGGCTTCCCCCTACCCGGTCATTAGAAAGACATCCTGCATGATAGGAGAGCAAGCAGGTGGTAGACATTATTTTTTAATGAGATTTTCGACATCTTCTCCCCTGGTCCCGAGAGGAGGAGAGAGAGAGATTGAGTTACTGTGTGGTGTGTGAGAAGTGTGCGTGCTTGTCATCTGCTGGGTGCATTAAGAGACCTCCTGGCTGGTATGGTGTCCCTTATGGGGTCTTGGAGGACTGGGGTTATGGCTGTACTGAAGACCTTAAAGCAGTTTCAATACTTTAAATGGACTCCAGACTCTTAAATGCACAGATGGCCCTTATGTGCTTCTAGGAGAGCGGCGAGATGACAAGAGGGCACTGGTCTTGAGAGACACACACACACGCTATGCACATACACGCAAACATGCACACAAGCACATACACACACATACCTTATCCTGCTGTGTGTCTGTGTGAGAGCAGTGGGACTGCGGGAGGTTGTTGTGGTCGTGGCAGATTAGGCGTGTACAGTGGCTGTGTTAAACTGTCTCTGCTGTCTGGGCTGAAATAGTTTAGTTGTTCTGAGGAGCTAGCGAGCTTCTCATTCCCTGGGCCCTGGGCTGTTATTCTGTCTGGAATACTCAGGACGGACAGAGATTATGCCGGCACGATAACGATAAACTCCAAGGCGGTTTTCTCTTTCGTCAAGAGTCCCACTGACCATGTTCTTCAGCAAGGCTGCTCGTATAGAAAAAAAATCCTCCCCTTTCAACACGAGAGCTGGAGCCGAGGAGGCCAGGGATAAAGCTTTATACGATCCAACACACACTGTCCCTTCTCTTCACATGGACACACACACAACATGTATGCACGCCAGTACGTGCGCGTACACATACACACATGCACACACACAAACACACACACCCAGGATGATTTTTACAAAGACAATCCTTCACTGTGTGCTGAAAGGTCATCTTAAAATAGAGATTATGATGCCATTATCAGCCATTTGGAGAAGAGAGATAGTCAGTATCCTAGGGTCTTTGTGCCTTTTAGTCACAATTTCTCATATGTGACCGACCAGCTCGATTCGGTGTTATGTAGCAAAATTTGAAATTGTGTTTTTTACATTGGATAAAAGTAGAGACTCAGAGCTAGAAAATGGTATGTCATAGACTACAGTTGAGGAACAATGGGAAATGGGCAAGTCATTTTGAGAAAATGGCCCTTGAATGTTTTGGTACCCACTGGAGAGCTTTTCTTTGTCTACACCCATTCAGCATCATTCACACCCTTTTAAGCTTTAGCCCCACCCATCATTTTAAGGGTTGACATGTGAGGCTACAGTGGGGGAAAAAGTATTTGATCCCTTGCTGATTTTGTATGTTTGCCCACAGACAAAGAAATGATCGGTCTATAATTTTAATGGTAGGTTTATTTGAACAGTGAGAGACAGAATAACAACAAAAATATCGAGAAAAACGCATGTCAAAAATGTTCTAAATTGATTCGCATTTTAATGAGGGAAATAAGTATTTGACGCCCTCTCAATCAGAAAGATTTCTGGCTCCCAGGTGTCTTTTATACAGGTAATGAGCTGAGATTAGGAGCACACTCTTAAAGGGTGAAAGTGTTGTGGTCAGATGAGACCAAAATGGAGCTATTTGGCATCAACTCAACTCGCCGTGTTTGGAGGAGGAGGAATGCTGCCTATGACCCCAAGAACACCATCTCCACCGTCAAACATGGAGGTGGAAACATTATGCTTTGGGGGTGTTTTTCTACTAAGGGGACAGGACAACTTCACCGCATCATTTGACGGGGCCATGTACTGTCAAATCTTGGGTGAGAACCTCCTTCCCTCAGCCAGGGCATTGAAAATGGGTCATGGATGGGTATTCCAGCATGACAATGACCCAAAATACACGGCCAAGGCAACAAAGGAGTGGCTCAAGAAGAAGCACATTAAGGTCCTGGAGTGGCCTAGCCAGTCTCCAGACCTTAATCCCATAGACAATCTGTGGAGGGACATGAAGGTTCGAGTTGCCAAACGTCAGCCTCGAAACCTTAATGACTTGGAGAAGATCTGCAAAGAGGAGTGGGACAAAATCCCTCCTGAGATGTGTGCAAACCTGGTGGCCAACTACAAGAAACATCTGACCTCTGTGATTGCCAACAAGGGTTTTGCCACCAAGTACTAAGTCATGTTTTGCAGAGGGGTCAAATACTTATTTCCCTCATGAAAATGAAAATGAATTTCTAACATTTTTGACATGCGTTTTTCTGGCTTTTTTTGTTGTTATTCTGTCTCTCACAGTTCATATAAACCTACCATTCAAATTATAGACTGATCATTTCTTTGTAAGTGGGCAAACGTACAAAATCAGCAGGGGATCAAATACTTTTTTCTCCCGCTGTATGTACTAAAAAAACAAAGATTGGCTGGTTTATACTACGGGTGTGTTCGTAAAAATTTCATCTGGAGTGCCAGAGTGTGCTCTGGGTGTTCGTAAACTCACAGCGTTGTCAGATTGGCCGTTCATAAATTCAGAGCATTTCACTCTCGGAGCGTTCAGAGCGGACACTGGAGACTCTGGCCGAGAAGTAGGGTTGATCCGAGCGTTCTGACCTAACAACAGCAGTCAAGCACCCAATTTAACAGCCTAACATTGGCTAGCTTGCTAGTTACTTCCAGTTACAAATGAGAGAACAGCTCACTCTGACCATTTTACTTGCCCTCGCAGAGCTGGGAGGGGAGTGTAAGGACTGGGCCAGGGAGGGGAAGGACTGGGCCAGAGAGGAGAAGGACTAGGCCAGGGAGGGGAAGGACTGGACCAGGGAGGGGAGGGTATAGGCCAGGGAGGGGAAGGACTGGGCCAGGGAGGGGAGTGTAGAGGCCAGGGAGGGGAAGGACTGGGCCAGGGAGGAAAGTACTGGGCCAGGGAGGGGAGGGTATGGGCCAAGGAGGGGAGGGGCCCAGTCCTCCTCCCTGGGCCAGTCCTTCCCCTCCCTGGCCCAGTCCTTCCCCTCCCTGGCCCATACCCTACCCTCCCTGGCCCAGTCCTTTCCTCCCTGACCCATACCCCCTACTCCCTGGCCCAGTCCTTCCCCTCCCTGGCCCATACCCTCCCCTCCCTGGCCTATACCCTCCCCTCCCTGGTCCAGTCCTTCCCCTCCCTGGCCTAGTCCTTCTCCTCTCTGGCCCAGTCCTTCCCCTCCATGGCCCAGTCCTTCCCCTCCCTGGCCCAGTCCTTCCCCTCCCTGGCCCAGTCCTTCCCCTCCCTGGCCCAGTCCTTACACTCCCTGGCCCAGTCCTTCTCCTCTCTGGCCCAGTCCTTCTCCTCCCTGGCCCAGTCCTTCTCCTCCCTGGCCCAGCCCCTTCCCCTCCCTGGCCCAGCCCCTTCCCCTCCCTGGCCCAGTCCTTCTCCTCCCTGGCCCAGCCCCTTCTCCTCCCTGGCCCAGCCCCTTCCCCTCCCTGGCCCAGTCCTTCCCCTCCCTGGCCCAGTCCTTCTCCTCCCTGGCCCAGCCCCTTCCCCTCCCTGGCCCAGCCCCTTCCCCTCCCTGGCCCATACCCTCCCCTCCCCTTTCTGGACCAGTCCTTCCCCTCCCTGGCCCAGCCCCTTCCCCTCTCTGGCCCATACCCTCCCGTCCCCTTTCTGGCCCAGTCCCTCCCCCCCCTGGCCCATACCCTCCCCTCCCCTTTCTGGACCAGTCCTTCCCCTCCCTGGCCCAGTCCCTCCCCTCCCTGGCCCATACCCTCCCCTCCCCTTTCTGGCCCAGTCCCTCCCCTCCCTGGCCCAGCACTTCCCCTCCCTGGCCATGCCCCTTCCCCTCCCTAGCCCAGCCCCGCCCCGCCCCTCCCTGGCCCATACCCTCCCTGGCTTAGTCCCTGGCCCATACCATCCCCTCCGCTCCCTGGCCCAGCCTCTCCCTCTGTGTGACCACAGCAGCATGTTAATTACACACTAATGGATTCAGTTAGAAGAGAAAGCACTGTGAAACAGCCATTATAGCTCCATCAACTGTCAGCTCTGAGAGAGAGGGATGGAGGGATGAAGAGCTGAAGAAAGAAAGAGATGGAGAGAGAGAGGGGAATGTGGAGAGACAATTATGTGGTTGCAGGGTCAATCAAAATGCTTTATCCATCGCTTTTTATCTTTCGATTCGTATTAGCGCTCTAATCACCAGACATATTAAAAATGCATGAGTTCCATTGGCAATATTCTCCTGTCTTCCATGAAATCTTCGATTTTTCATTTCCATGTGCAAGTGAGAAAAATGAAAAATAAAATAATAGATGAAAAGGGACCTGAGGATACTTAATTTGCACCCTTTCATATTGCATATGGAAATTTTGCTAGAATGAGTGTTATGAGGATAATAGTAGTAGGTGTAATGATAGAGAGTTGAAGAGAAACAGCTTAGCTTAACTCTAACTCTCCCTCCACACAGCCCCCTATTCATCCCTCCTTCCCAAAGCCGGGGGAATACATTGTTATTGTTCATTAAAGAGACTTTTCACACTCTTTTTTCCCCCTAATCATCCTGCAGAAGTATATGATCTTTATGAGAATGTGGGCAGGACAAATCCGAGAGCATTAGAGCTTCATATGCTATTCCCTCTGCAGAGAGACTCTTCATCTTTGTTAAGAGAGGATGAAACAGAAAAGGGGAACCTCAGAAGACAGACTTTTCTCCTAATCTCTGATTTTGTCCTGAACTCCCTGTGAATGTTCTTCCTATTAGGTTCTTAAGTTCAAAGCCAGGAAGCGTAACACACTCTCTAAAAGAAGGGAACTGCGCAGGGAACACAGAGGAGAAATAAAAAGAGAAAAGAGAGATGAGACAAACAAAGCCCTGGTATTGTTCATTAATCATACGACAATGATTGGTCCCTCTGTGACGTGATTCATTCAACAGGCTAAAAGTTAATTAGGGATTAACAAACGGTGATCCCCACTGGAGATCGTTGCTCTTCTGAACCCACAAGTGCTGTCTGACTCCTGTACAAGATACAGCTTGACTTTTTGACTTTGTGATTGATTGGTCTTCCCAGTTAACCATAGTTTGTGGTTGATAGTGACAGGTTGACAGAGGGATTGGCTGATGACTTAGTCAATTGGTTGATGTGTTACTTTAGTTGGACAGACATTTAATATATAAACTGAGGAGAGGATTGAATGGATCATGGTACACAATAAATCAAGGAGAGTTGAAATCACAGAGTAAAGAAAAATCGTTACATTTACTCTACTGGAGTTATCTTAACCCTCAACAGAGTGATACGCTCCCTGGAGTTAGTGTTGATAACTGGAGTTGATTGGGGCAGTACTTTTAAATCCATTAAGAGTAACCAGAGACAGGGAGTTAAAACAATGGAGTATCCAGAGTTGTCAGAGGGGTATCTTTGTCATATTTCCCAGCATGCGCTGTTGATTTTTTATATAGAACTGTTTGTTTCAATATCTGTGTTTTTGCATGTACATTGATTGTTTTTGATCTTATGCTACACAATGATGTAACATACATTTTCCTAAACTAAACCAATCTGTAAGTGGTTGGATTTATTGCAACTGTTACTGAGAGGGCTGTTCCTGTTTACATGATGTAGGTAGTCTCTAACAACAGCACTCCACCCTGCTTCACCTGGCAGCGTCAATAAATAGTACACGCAAAACACCAATCTCAACGTCAACCGTGAAGAGGCGACTCCGGGATGCTGGCCTTCCAGGCAGAGTTCCTCTGTCCAGTGTCTGTGTTCTTTTGCCCATCTTAATCTTTTATTTTTATTGGCCAGTCTGAGATATGGCTTTTTCTTTGCAACTCTGCCTAGAAGCCCAGCATCCCGGAGTCGCCTCTTCACTGTTGACATTGAGACTGGTGTTTTGCGGGTACTATTTAATGAAGCTGCCAGTTGAGGACTTGTGAGGCGTCTGTTTCTCAAACTAGACACACTAATGTACTTGTCCTCTTGCTCAGTTGTGCACCGGGGCCTCCCACTCCTCTTTCTATTCTGGTTAGAGCCAGTTTGCGCTCTTCTGTGAAGGGAGTAGTACACCGCATTGTACGAGATCTTCAGTTTCTTGGCAATTGCTCGCATGGAATAGCCTTCATTTCTCAGAATAAGAATAGACTGACGAGTTTCAGAAGAAAGTTCTTTGTTTCTAGCCATTTTGAGCCTGTAATCGAACCCACAGATGCTGATGCTCCAGATACTCAACTTGTCTAAAGAGGGCCAGTTTTATTGCTTCTTTAATCTGGACAACAGTTTTCAGCTGTGCTAACATAATTGCAAAAGGGTTTTTTAATGATCAATTAGCCTTTTAAAATTATAAACTTGGATTAGCAAACACAACATGCCATTGGAACACAGGGGTGATGGTTGCTGATAATGGGCCTCTGTACGCCTTTATAGATATTCCATTAAAATATCAGTCGTTTCCTGCTACAATAGTCATTGTCACAGGCGTCGAAAGGGACAGACCAAGGCGCAGCGGGTATAGTGCTCATCCTTTCCTCTTTATTTTGAAAGAACACTCAAAACAAAATAAACAGATGACGAAACAGTTCCATAAGGCACACAGGCTATACAGAAAACAACCACCCACAAAAACACAGGAAAAAACAGGCTGCCTAAGTATGGCTTCCTCACACTACGGAGGTGGCTGTGGCTCTGGGCGTAGCTGCCGTTCCGAAGACTCTGGGCTGAGAGGCGTCGCTGGAGGCCCCGGGCTGAGAGGCGTCGCTGGAGGCCCCGGGCTGAGAGGCGTCGCTGGAGGCCCCTGACTGGGGAGCGTCGCTGGAGGCCCCGGGCTGAGAGGCGTCGCTGGAGGCCCGGGCTGAGAGGCGTCGCTGGAGGCTCCAGGCTGGGGAGCGTCACTGGAGGCTCCTGACTGGGGAGCGTCGCTGGAGGCTCCTGACTGGGGAGCGTCGCTGGAGGCTCCGGGCTGAGGAGCATCGCTGGAGGCTCCTGACTGGGGAGTGTCGCTGGAGGCTCCGGGCTGAGGAGCGTCGCTGGAGGCTCCTGACTGGGGAGCGTCGCTGGAGGCTCCGGGCTGAGGAGCGTCGCTGGAGGCTCCGGGCTGAGGAGCGTCGCTGGAGGCTCTGGGCTGGGGAGCGTCGCTGGAGGCTCCGGGCTGGGGAGCGTCGCTGGAGGCTCCGGGCTGAGGAGCGTCGCTGGAGGCTCCGGGCTGGGGAGCGTCGCTGGAGGCTCCTGACTGGGGAGCGTCGCTGGAGGCTCCGGGCTGAGGAGTGTCGCTGGAGGCTCCGGGCTGAGGAGCGTCGCTGGAGGCTCCAGGCTGGGGAGCGTCGCTGGAGGCTCCTGGCTGAGGGGCGTCGCTGGAGGTCTGCTTCGTGGGGCTGGCATAGGAGGCGCCAGGCTAGTCACACACACCTTTGGGCTAGTGCAGGGAGCAGGCTAAGCTGGGCCGAGGAGACGCACTGGCGGCCAGATGCGCTGAGTAGGCACACTCCTTCCTGGCTGAGTGCCAACTCTCGCACGGCAACGCTGCGGAGCCCGACCTAGCAAAACTCCCCTTATGCCCCCCCTGCCTCTTCACCTCCTGAATAGGAGGATACAACGCCTCGTACCTCCGTCGTTCCCTCTTTGCTTCCTCCAGCTCCTCCTTCGATCGCTGGTTCTCCCCAGCCTGGCTCCATGGACCCTTGCCATCGAGGATCCCCTCCCACGTCCATGACTCCAGATACTTCTCTTGCTGCTCCTTCTTCCGCTTCTTGGTCCTTCTTTGGTGGGTGGTTCTGTCATAAGCGTCGATGAACGGTGACCAAAATGCAGCGGGTATAGTGCTCATCTTTCCTCTTTATTTTGAAAGAACACTCAAAACAAAATAAACAGACGACGAAACAGCCACCCCAAAAACACAGGAAAAAACAGGCTGCCTAAATATTGCTTCCAATCAGAGACAACGAAAGACACCTGCCTCTGATTGGAAGCCATACCTGACCACACATAGAAAAGGAAACATAGAAATAGAAAAATAGAACCAAAATCCCCTAGAACCAAAAAAAAAAAACACACAAAACAAACACCCCCTGCCACGCCCTGACCATACTACAATTACAAATGACCCCTTTACTGGTCAGGACGTGACAGTCATTTACAACATTACCAATGTCTACACTGTATTCCTGATCTATTTTATTTTAATGGACAAAATGTTTTGATTTCCTTTCAAAAACTAGGACATTTCTAAGTTACCCCAAACTTTTGAACGGTAGTTTATGTAAATTAGGCTTTACACCCTTAAACCTCAAATGGGACCATATAAACCCCAGAAAAGTGTTGAATTTGACTCCAATTAGAGTTGAATTAACTTTTGCTATTATATTGTGAGAGTAAAAATGACTCAAAAGAATTACCTCTGGAATACTGAACAACACTGCAGAGAGTGTTATTTTCAATTAATACTGTACAGAGTGAAAAACAATGACGCAGAGTTAAATATCAACACTAAATTGAGCATATGCAACTGTGAAAAAATAACTCTGTTGGCAGAGTACATTTTACTATTTTTAGACTGGGACCAAATGTTATCTGTAGCATAGTAACATTTTCTTAAATTAGAGTAAAATGTACTATGATATCAGTAGTGTAGAGTAGAGGGTAGAGAACCACAGGACGAAGGCTGTTCTCACTATCAGAATACAACAGGTGAAAATCATTATGTATTTACATTATTGATTAAATCAAATCAAAGTTTCCACACATTTGCAGGTGTTATAGCAGGTACAGCGACATGCTTATGTTACCAGCTCCAACAGGGCAGTAGAATGTCTTGTGTTACTAGCTCCAACAGGGCAGTAGAATGTCTTGTGTTACTAGCTCCAACAGGGCAGTAGAATTTCTTGTTACTAGCTCCAACAGAGCAGTAGAATTTCTTATGTTACCAGCTCCAACAGGGCAGTAGAGTGTCTTATGTTACCAGCTCCAACAGAGCAGTAGAGTGTCTTATGTTACCAGCTCCAACAGAGCAGTAGAGTGTCTTATGTTACCAGCTCCAACAGAGCAGTTGAATGTCTTATGTTACCAGCTCCAACAGAGCAGTAGAGTGTCTTATGTTACCAGCTCCAACAGGGCAGTAGAATGTCTTATGTTACTAGCTCCAACAGGGCAGTAGAATGTCTTGTGTTACCAGCTCCAACAGGGCAGTAGAATGTCTTATGTTACCAGCTCCAACAGGGCAGTAGAATGTCTTATGTTACCAGCTCCAACAGGGCAGTAGAATGTCTTGTGTTACTAGCTCCAACAGGGCAGTAGAATGTCTTATGTTACCAGCTCCAACAGGGCAATAGAATGTCTTGTGTTACCAGCTCCAACAGGGCAGTAGAATGTCTTATGTTACCAGCTCCAACAGGGCAGTAGAATGTCTTGTGTTACTAGCTCCAACAGGGCAGTAGAATGTCTTATGTTACCAGCTCCAACAGGGCAGTAGAATGTCTTGTGTTACCAGCTCCAACAGTGTAGTAGAATGTCTTATGTTACCAGCTCCAACAGGGCAGTAGAATGTCTTGTGTTACTTGCTCTAACAGGGCAGTAGAATGTCTTGTGTTACTAGCTCCAACAGGGCAGTAGAATGTCTTATGTTACCAGCTCCAACAGGGCAGTAGAATGTCTTGTGTTACTAGCTCCAACAGAGCAGTAGAATGTCTTATGTTACTAGCTCCAACAGCGCAGTAGAATGTCTTATGTTACCAGCTCCAACAGGGCAGTAGAATGTCTTGTGTTACCAGCTCCAACAGGGCAGTAGAATGTGTTATGTTACCAGCTCCAACAGGGCAGTAGAATGTCTTGTGTTACTAGCTCCAACAGGGCAGTAGAATGTCTTATGTTACCAGCTCCAACAGTGTAGTTGAATGTCTTATGTTACCAGCTCCAACAGGGCAGTAGAATGTCTTATGTTACCAGCTCCAACAGTGTAGTTGAATGTCTTATGTTACCAGCTCCAACAGGGTAGTAGAATGTCTTATGTTACCAGCTCCAACAGTGTAGTTGAATGTCTTATGTTACCAGCTCCAACAGGGCAGTAGAATGTCTTGTGTTACCAGCTCCAACAGAGCAGTAGAATGTCTTGTGTTACCAGCTCCAACAGGGCAGTAGAATGTCTTATGTTACCAGCTCCAACAGTGTAGTTGAATGTCTTATGTTACCAGCTCCAACAGGGCAGTAGAATGTCTTGTGTTACTAGCTCCAACAGTGTAGTTGAATGTCTTATGTTACCAGCTCCAACAGTACAGTAGAATGTCTTATGTTACCAGCTCCAACAGTGTAGTTGAATGTCTTATGTTACCAGCTCCAACAGGGCAGTTGAATGTCTTGTGTTACTAGCTCCAACAGTGTAGTTGAATGTCTTATGTTACCAGCTCCAACAGTGCAGTAGAATGTCTTATGTTACCAGCTCCAACAGTGTAGTTGAATGTCTTATGTTACCAGCTCCAACAGTGCAGTAGAATGTCTTATGTTACCAGCTCCAACAGTGTAGTTGAATGTCTTATGTTACCAGCTCCAACAGGGCAGTAGAATGTCTTATGTTACCAGCTCCAACAGTGTAGTTGAATGTCTTATGTTACCAGCTCCAACAGGGCAGTTGAATGTCTTGTGTTACTAGCTCCAACAGAGCAGTAGATTGTCTTGTGTTACCAGCTCCAACAGGGCAGTAGAATGTCTTATGTTACCAGCTCCAACAGTGTAGTTGAATGTCTTATGTTACCAGCTCCAACAGGGCAGTAGAATGTCTTATGTTACCAGCTCCAACAGTGTAGTTGAATGTCTTGTTACCAGCTCCAACAGGGCAGTTGAATGTCTTGTGTTACTAGCTCCAACAGAGCAGTAGAATGTCTTGTGTTACCAGCTCCAACAGGGCAGTAGAATGTCTTATGTTACCAGCTCCAACAGTGTAGTTGAATGTCTTATGTTACCAGCTCCAACAGGGCAGTAGAATGTCTTATGTTACTAGCTCCAACAGGGCAGTAGAATGTCTTATGTTACCAGCTCCAACAGGGCAGTAGAATGTCTTGTGTTACCAGCTCCAACAGGGCAGTAGAATGTCTTATGTTACCAGCTCCAACAGTGTAGTTGAATGTCTTGTGTTACCAGCTCCAACAGGGCAGTAGAATGTCTTATGTTACCAGCTCCAACAGTGTAGTTGAATGTCTTATGTTACCAGCTCCAACAGTGCAGTAGAATGTCTTGTGTTACCAGCTCCAACAGGGCAGTAGAATGTCTTGTGTTACCAGCTCCAACAGGGCAGTAGAGTGTCTTATGTTACCAGCTCCAACAGTGTAGTAGAATGTCTTATGTTACCAGCTCCAACAGTACAGTAGAATGTCTTATGTTACCAGCTCCAACAGGGCAGTAGAGTGTCTTATGTTACCAGCTCCAACAGGGCAGTAGAATGTCTTATGTTACTTGCTCCAACAGGGCAGTAGAATGTCTTATGTTACCAGCTCCAACAGGGCAGTAGAATGTCTTGTGTTACCAGCTCCAACAGGGCAGTAGAATGTCTTATGTTACCAGCTCCAACAGTGTAGTTGAATGTCTTGTGTTACCAGCTCCAACAGGGCAGTAGAATGTCTTATGTTACCAGCTCCAACAGTGTAGTTGAATGTCTTATGTTACCAGCTCCAACAGTGCAGTAGAATGTCTTGTGTTACCAGCTCCAACAGGGCAGTAGAATGTCTTGTGTTACCAGCTCCAACAGGGCAGTAGAGTGTCTTATGTTACCAGCTCCAACAGTGTAGTAGAATGTCTTATGTTACCAGCTCCAACAGTACAGTAGAATGTCTTATGTTACCAGCTCCAACAGGGCAGTAGAGTGTCTTATGTTACCAGCTCCAACAGGGCAGTAGAATGTCTTATGTTACTAGCTCCAACAGGGCAGTAGAATGTCTTATGTTACCAGCTCCAACAGGGCAGTAGAATGTCTTGTGTTACCAGCTCCAACAGGGCAGTAGAATGTCTTATGTTACCAGCTCCAACAGTGTAGTTGAATGTCTTGTGTTACCAGCTCCAACAGGGCAGTAGAATGTCTTATGTTACCAGCTCCAACAGTGTAGTTGAATGTCTTATGTTACCAGCTCCAACAGAGCAGTAGAATGTCTTGTGTTACCAGCTCCAACAGGGCAGTAGAATGTCTTGTGTTACCAGCTCCAACAGGGCAGTAGAGTGTCTTATGTTACCAGCTCCAACAGTGTAGTAGAATGTCTTATGTTACCAGCTCCAACAGTACAGTAGAATGTCTTATGTTACCAGCTCCAACAGTGCAGTAGAATGTCTTATGTTACCAGCTCCAACAGGACAGTGGAATGTCTTAGGTTACCAGCTCCAACAGGGCAGTAGAATGTGTTATGTTACCAGCTCCAACAGGGCAGTAGAATGTCTTGTGTTACTAGCTCCAACAGTGCAGTAGAATGTCTTATGTTACCAGCTCCAACAGGACAGTGGAATGTCTTAGGTTACCAGCTCCAACAGGGTAGTTGAATGTCTAGCAAATACAATACAAATACACAAATAATCAAAAATCTAAACAAGAAATCAAGAAATGACCCAGTTCATGTGAGATAGATGCCAGATTCATTAATATGGTATGAATAAGAGAGAAAAAAGAAGAATAAAGAGAGAGAAGAACAGAGACATTTCACCTTCCAGAGACATTCTCCTTCCTCCCTAAAAATGTCACTATTCCACTGATATTGTCACAGGCGTCAAAATGAGTGGACCAAGGTGAAGCGTGGAATATGTTCATCTTGTAGTTTAATGTAAAAATGAACACTTTACAAATAAACAAAAATGACAGCCAACTGTTCTGTCAGGTACTTACAACTAAACAGAAAGCAGCTACCCACAAAACCCAAAGGATAAACAGGCTGCCTAAGTATGGTTCCTAATCAGAGACAACGATAGACAGCTGCCTCTGGTTAGGAACCATACTCGGTCCAACACAAAGAAATACAAAAACATAGAATGCCCACCCCACCCCACACCCTGACCTAACCACATAGAGAAACAAACCCTCTCTCTCAGGTCAGGG